>NC_079212.1:135795060-135900060 GCF_029633865.1 Lampris incognitus
AAAGTAATGCTCTGTCCAGACATGAAAAAATAAAGCAATTTTAATTCTGTTCTTAATTTGTTTCTTTTTTTCCCTCTTAAAAATCAACAAAAAGAACCAATAAGAGTATCATTAAAGTACTGGATCGATAAGCAGTATCGGTAAGAGTAGTAATACTGTTAAAATCTTAACGATACCCATCCCTACTGAACACCAACTTTTTTGGAATGCAGCACTTTTTCCTTTCATGCTAGTGTTACTGTGTTACATTAAGTCTTAAGTCTCTGTTAGGTAAACTAGAAAGTGACAGAGTGTGGATGGGGGGGATAACATACTGTTTCTTTCAACTTGACTACTCCTTACGCAACAAATTTGGCAGCTGGACTATTTTGAGCTTTGTTCTTCAGTGAATTGCTTGAAATGTTGTTTATATTTTCTATGTATAGACAGAAATACTGGACTTAACAGAAACAACCGCATCTAATCCAATACAACCTATCTTCTGCATGCAAGAAGAACACAACAGTGGGCTCCATTACCTTTAACTTGTGGAATACAATGATACACCACAGCTATTAGAAATTTAATACATTTAATATGTACAGTCACCAAGTCCTAGTGTGACATTGGGAACTGTTAAGAGTAAAGAAAATAATAGTTCCATGTTATGTTTATAACACTTGTGTGCTTAATATTATATAACATTGTACTTTTTATCAAATACATAATATGAATATGAACAGAAATAAGTGATGTTAAACTTTGCACAACCACTAGGGAACAACATACACTCAATTCGGATAAAAGTCTTAACTTCTAACACGCAGCAAGCAAAGTAAAGGCATTTCATATTTAGAACTCAGTTCCACTTGCAATTGTTCAAAGAATAAGCAGCCTTACCCCCCCCCCCCAAAAAAATCTTACAATAAATTGCTCAAAACAAGATTGACAGTCTTCTGTCAATTCGTTGTCCTTTAATATCATCTTGACCTGAATGTGGTATCCTATTGTCCTAGTGCTGCTGTGTGGGTATGTATTTACTATGCTGTGGAAACTGCTGTATCACCATTGTCACTGACACAAAGTGTTTTGCATATATTGTAACTGAGTAAATAAATGTTTGCAATTTTGATAAACACATTATATTTACATGTGCAAACACAATATCAATACCAACTAGAACAGCCTGTATATTAGCTATTAATGTTCATGAAAATGAAATGACTGGGACAAAAGCATAGATGTTACCTTGAGGAACTCTGTCACACATTCGGTGAGGTTCTTGTGACCCTGGATGTTAAGCTCCAGTTCATAAAATCGGGATGGCAGTGGAGACGCACGACCACACTGGTTACACCTTGTTAGTGCAAAACAAAACCAAGATAGAGATTCAATCACAGCAACCACAGTACTAGTATTTTTCCTGGCTTAATTTCATTCTTCCACATACCTCCACTATTATTAGTCTGCCATTATTATCCCCTCTTATTATAAAATCACAGCGGTCAACCAAATAAAGTCTGTGGATCTCGCCTTAACTTTGATCACAATCCAGAAGTAGGAATCTGAAAAGCAGGGCTCAAACATAAACCTTTACAATCACAAAGCGAAACCTTATAAAAAAAAAAAAGTGAAGCTTGACTAGTTAATTCAACTGGAAGGTTTCATCTTAAAGACTGGAAATGAATGGCTGTGAAATACAATTCCACTTCTGACTGCTGCTATGGATGACATGAAAGTGCCAGATAGCCTGACAGCCTGACTTTATAAAAATTACCCCTATGAGTGGAAATCAAACCATCTCTCTGAGCAACCAGAGAAATTCTCCTCTGTAAATAGTGAGCAATGTCTTTACGTAAATTTATTGCACCTGCTGAAATGACCAAATCTTATCTTTGACACACTCTGACAGTAACTTCTTTTATGTCCAATAACTTAAGTATTTGATGCCTTTCAACACAATTGGCTTATTTTCATGTGAAAAGCAGACTGCCTTATAGTATATTAAAATATGAAGCTCATTGTAGTTAGGGCCTGACACAGCTGTTGCGGTAAAAGTTAATTACTACAGAGGCTGTACTACTGTGAGCCTAGCAAAGAGAGAGCATAAGCTTGAACCTTTTGTAACCTTACACAGTGACATAGGAGAACTGTCCACAGAACTGCTGCTGAATAACGTTGTGAAGACTGGGGTTCTTCTGTTTGGACAGGGTGTCCTCCAACAGCGACAGGAAGAGTTTGGAGAACTCTTGGGCATCCTGGAAATGATAAATGCAATGGGTGAGATATAAAAGGAGAAGAAGCATTGACGGATTGAAGGAGAGCAGACTTATACTGTTTAAATGAGGAAAAACTAAGGGCAGCTGCTTACATCTGTTGTGGCGATGAAAACAGGCCACTATAAGGATGTTGGGCCAGCAGGAATTCCTATTCTTCAGTTTGCTTTCCGACTTATCTTTCTCTTGACTTTATGGGCCAGTTGGTTTAGCGTAAATGAAGGGGAATACTATACAAGATTTTCAAAGTTCTCTCAAATGGGTCTAAAAATATGGTGGGGGATAAAAGTCTGCATGTTCAACTCCTATTTAATTTGCTATCTCAATTACAAGCTAATCAAATTATTTTTTCTGTGTCAAAAAATAGATTGTCATCTCTACCTTGAGCCTATCATACCCCTTATAAATACGTATTTGTGCTACACCATTTTGCCACAGGATGCATCACTATCTCAAAACATGGCAGAGAAGAACAAAAAACAAGTAGCCTATTGACAGAAATAGCTACTGATAGGGCTTCTATCATATAAAATGACATTCATAGAAGGTAAACTGGCAAATGGAATGTAACAATTTGCCTACTTAATTGCCTTTATGCAAGGTGTCAGTTGTTCATGCTAAATAAAGTAAATTTTTGTTGACAATATCATTTAAGCGAGAATATGTACTATGTTGTGCGCTGATGCTCATTTTCAGTTCAACTGCTGGCTAGTATCAACATTCATGTGTACTATTGGTGTATGTTGCAAAAAACCAATTCTCTGTTTACTTAGATTTACATAGATTCCTTTATTCTAAATTTAAAATGATCTGGATTTATGATATGGATTGCATAAAGGATATTTTTTTAAGTCCATGACTAAATGTGAACCTCTGGGGGGGAGGCAGTTTAAACTTAAGAGTAATGTCTTGATGCATGCTCAATAATCCAGGGAAGAAAATCAAAGAAGGTTGAATCAGTTCATCTGGATACAACGTTTATTGACAGATACGTTTCATCAGTTTAGACTGAAGAGGTCACTTAGATGAGTGATGAAATGTATCTGTCAATAAATGTTGTATCCAGATGAACTGATTCCATCCTCTTTGACTTAAGAGTAATCGTTTTTTGTAAGATAATTTGGTTATCATTAACAGTCTTATTTTAGTTACTACCCTGTTAATTTTGATATGTCAATTAACACAGTTGATAGTAAACTCTTTTCTTTAATCTTCCAATGGTTCCCCTGAAAAAGTAATGATAAAAATTTTGCCAGACTTAAGGCTACTGAGGCTCTAACAACTCAAATCACTAGAATACATATGCAAACAGAGCTCATGCATTCAGGTTTGAACGATGTCTATAGCAGGCAGACTAAATGTTCATTAACTTTTTTTATACTTAACTAAATTAACCCTTTACCCAAGAATATCATATTCATGCAAGGATTTACCTGTTGTTGTCCTGTGTCCAGCCCCAGTGCTTTGACCAGCCCTGATGGGTCAATGTACCTCCTGTTGCTGTTCTGCAGTAGTGCAAATAGATACTGGAGATGCTCGCAGATTGACTGAGGTTCATAGTCTGAAATACATGCAGGAGTTTTTTGAAGGTGAAATATATTCAACATTATGTGTGATATTGAAAGAAAATCTAGCCATGTTTATTTTTTATGTACAAATAACCCGAGGACCTCATGTGCCTAAAGGTTGGTTTGACTTTACCCCCCCTCCCCCAGACTAAAGTACAAAGTAATGTTTCAATTTTTGTCCTAGATCTTGTTTTTAAATAAGTTATATGGCTTGGTGGTAATTACCAGTAGTCAAAAGGGTGGAAATAAAGACTGTTGGTGATGACAGTGGATCTCCACGGCAGCAAAAGTTGGGAGCTGATTGCACTCGCACTTGAATCTGGCACCACATTAATTGAGAACAAAATATTCTACAAAAATCTGGGGATGTCATGCAAATGTACACCCTGAAAGCACTTTATTCTTCCTTATTCTGTACCTGAGTCAATATTGTGCTCCTGTGCCCGGGAATTGTGGCACAGATAGAGGCTCCTGCGCAGCTCTAGGTTGTGGAACCATACTTGCAGGAATGTGTTGACATAACATGTTGCGCCAAGGTTGGTCAGGCCCACAAATGTGTTCTTGGGGTAAAAAAAGGAAAAGAAAAGGAAAGAAAGAAACGGAGGGAGAGAGAGAGAGAGAGAGAGAGAGAGAGAGAGAGAGAGAGAGAGAGAGAGAGAGAGAGAGAGAGAGAGAGAGAGAGAGAGAGCGATAGAAGCGAGCGAAAGAGAAAGAAGAGAGAAATAGAGAGAGAGAGAGAGAGAGAGAGAGAGAGAGAGAGAGAGAGAGAGAGAGAGAGAGAGAGAGAGAGAGAGAACAGCTTTTCACAAGACTTCGTCAGAGCTACTGTGTGCAGTCTGCCAATTTAAAAAGTCTCAGATGTTGTGTGTAGTCATATATGAGGCAAGTCTGTGTCATGCGAGTTTAGACGGCAAGAGGCGGGCGAGAAAAGAAAACCTTGTTTCGGCGCTCAGAATTTGGGTCATCTATGTTGTGGAAAGCATTTTCATCGATCTCTCCCAGCCAGGCCTGTTCTCCAATACCCACAAGGCAGTTAGGATTCCCTTTGCAATTCCTCCTGCAAAAACAAAGCCGGATCATTAACATATCACTGTCCGACTGGTAACTCCATCACCTTACACACAACGTTGTCAAGTCAAGCAGTCCACCCACCAATGCAATCTTTTTTTGAGAAACATCGTTTGACATTTACCAAAAATGAAACCTGTCTGGGGCGAGTGTTTTGAGTGGCGATTTATGAATTCATGGCTTTTGTAAGTACGTTTGGGAAGAAAAAAAATGGTACCTGCATGTCCCTCTCTTGCAGGCCGGCAAATTGACTCTGTACGCTAGCTCGATGTGATCCCGACTAATGTCCTCTGGTTTCACCGATTCCACCCAGCGCCAAGCCGCTTTCTCCAGCTGTATGCGAGGTGCCATGATCCCTGGACGAACCCACTGCCAAACAGGACAGACGGTGAATAAAGGGTCGGGATGCGGCGGGCTAGCCGACCTAATGTCATCGATGCTAACGGTGGCCAAATTAACTTCAGCTAACACTAGAAATCTGTTAGCTAGCCTTGAAAGCTAAACTGACGTATATTTACTAGATAACGCTAGCTGATCGGTTATTAATCCACTTCACACAGGGAAACACCAAATACATATAACGCCAAAATAAAGGATCACGAATCCGTCTACATTTGCTCTGTAACGTCAAAGTAAACTGACTACTACCTCAAAGTATAGCTACGTAGTAGTCCAGGTTAGCCTGACCGGCAATTTCGCTAAGCTAGCAACTAGCTAGTTTTAGAGGCAATGTAGCTTAGCTGGCTAGCTACTAGCTATAGTAACTACGCAAGTAACGTTACTCCGCTAACGCTAGATTAGATTGAAGTATATTCGAACCTCTTGTACGTGCAGCTGCTTCAGCAAAATATATTTTTACATTTTATTTGTGGTTTATTTTGGATTTGGCGTCTTTGCCTCAGTTTATAAATAAATTATTCCTTTGCTCAAAAGCAACGCGACGTCAAATTAACGGTGCAACGTCACACTTCTTGTGACCGGAGAGATGGCCCCCTGGTTGAGGCTGCAAAAATGGCACTATTATGGCAACTTAATACAACAATGAGAAAAGAGTTTCCCCACAGCTAAGTTGGTTACATGACAGAAAGTACATTGCCAGAAAAGTTCTGACATTTAAACCAAGCAGTCTGACTGTTCATAATAAGTACCTGAGCATAGTGGGTAATTATGTTATAAATCTTAGATAAACTGTCTGACTTAGATGAGTATCTGTCAATAAATGCTGTATCCAGATGAACTGATTCAGACTTCTTTGATTTTCTTACCTGGTTTATTGCGCATGCATCAAGACACTATCGGTTAGATGGAAGTTTGGAGGACAGGAACGTTTCATTAAAATTAACATGACTGTATTGGTTTGACGGTAAATCTTGTAGATTTACCGCATTTACCAAAATGATCAAGTTTCATAATGAATCCTCTGTAATGCAAAAAGATGGATCTGTTTAATAATTGGCAGGATTTTAGCAAGTTATAAAAAAAGTAGAAAAACGTCAAGTATAGAGAAATCTAGTAGATGGTGCGTGTTTCAACTGACAGCACAGTAATCATGTTTTGGAGGTTCAAATCATGGTTAAACATGATCAATCAAGTTTTGATTTCTTTTTATGATAGGAACTTGGGTAACATCCTTTAGCACTGACAGCATATTTGTATGGTCTTTTATCAGAGTGACTCTTCACATGATGTCTCAGTTGTACTTCACAGAAAACTTGACACAAATATGACACTGATGCAGTTTGTCCCTAAGTAGCCAGGTTAACCCATATTTAGTCTGAACCCTGCAAAATTATGTTATTTCACCTTTCTGGACTCTCATTCTTCCTCTGGCAGGCTTCTCATTCTAGCGTTGGTACGGTACTATCTGTTCCCTCCACCAAAGTTATTTGTTCAGAATTTTATCTAACCCAGCCCCAAAATAGTGGGATGAACTTCTGGTCTCCATCAAAGCCACTTACTCATTATGTCTTTCAGGAAATGCCTAAAAACCTTCCACTTCAAGCCCCACCTTGATCCTTAAAGTGGTCTCTACTGGCACTTTGCTATGAATTTGAATTGGTGCCAGCTTTTATTATTGTGCCAGTATTTACTTAAACTCCATTACTATTGGAGGTTACTATTGAGCCTTAAATGCACTTGACATGCACCCTTGACTATGATATAATTACTATGTAGCATTCTGTAATGCCAGTTGCTACATTTGAATGTATCTGTTAATTGCTTACTCTCTTCTAAGTTGCTATATAAAAGCACCTACTAAATGAGTAAATGTAAATGTCATGCATTTGTTAGGTTCCCAATCAAATTAAATCCTTAGCCACAGACACGGAAAAGGTATAGTCTCTCATCATTCTCTCCATTGGGAATCCTGTGGTGCTTCACCATGTCAGCATGGCTACCAAAATGCCTCCCACAAAACACACATGGCATGGTTGCAACATAGGTTAACAGATGACGTCAAACTCCCGTGCTCAGCTGAGGTACTGGGTCGGGGGTCCTCTATTTGCCTTCCTTCACTCTGTCTCATCATGCACAGGTTTCCATACTGAGACTGCAGCATTCATTAAAATTCAAGTGCATGAGCAATCAAAATCTCCAAGCCCTTCTGAACACTCTCAATTGTCAGGGCAGTAATTTTCCTTGTGTCTAAAATAAAATTCAAGTGTTTTAGACTTGAAGAAAACACATCCTTAAAGAAACAAAGTAAGCAAATAAAACAAAATATAATAGCATAACTAAACTATAACTAACATAACTAAAATACATAAAACCTCTGTCCATAGCCCGGTTGTATCTGTACTCAATGAGTATATAGTATTTAATTTTTATCTAAAAAAGGTAGCTGTTTTTGTTTTTTTTTGTCTGTGAGGATGTCTTTATGCATGCTCAATAATCCAGGTAAGAACATCAAAGGAGGTTGAATCAGTTCATCTGGGTACAACGTTTCTTGACATACGTTTCATCACTCATCTAAGTGATCTCTTCACTCTAAACTGACTGCAGGTATCCCCACCCTTATAAACAATAGTTGCATAACGACTGAAACCAACGACAAGTTTCATATACAAATATGGCCGTGACCATTAACTACAGTTTCAATGGCCATGTGTACAATTCACAGAGGATTTGGAAATGTTTGCGATCACAGCATTCTAAGATTGAGACAGATGTACATTGCAGCTATCTATCTATAGATATAGATATATAGTGTAATACACTGGGATACCGCCTAACTTAAGATTCATTACGGAGACCGAGACATCGGTGTATGTCGTGCAGTTCTTTATTTCACTCAGTAGCGCATGCTTACAACACAGCAGAGAACACACCTAGCACCCGTAGAGGGAGCTCCAATACTGCTATCTCAATGCCAATACATTACATTCCTCCCCTTCAGATAAAAAAAAACCTCCGATATAGACTCTTCAAAAGTGGAACGCATATGTTCACAGTCAACCAATCAACTCAACAAGTAACATTTCAAACCATGTTATTTTTTCTTAGCAAGTTAGCTTAAGGAACTCTTTTTTTCATTAGAACGATAATAATAACAGCAATGTGTAGCGCTATCTATCCCTTTTAACTGTCAAGGACAACGCTCCTGAGTTCTCTATACAACTCGGTATCCAATAAACTATTGAAGTATGCTAACCTCGCTTCTTATGTGTTTAAAGTATGTTCTAAAGGGTATAAATGTCTTACAGTGTCATCTAAAACTAAAAATGTTGACTACCCCTTTAAGGCGCTTAAATATGGCATATGACCCCTTTAAGGCAATCTAACGTGGTCTAGACACCTCTATGTGTCACCGAGTAACTTATATTAAAACGGCGGACTAGCCCTTTAAGGTTCTAAAATATGGTGTATCAGCCCTTTAAGATTATATACTATGGTCTACACATCTCTGGGTGTCACTAGGTTACTTCCAGTAAAAAGGTGGACTAGCCCTTTAAGGTTGTCTCAACATGTCACTTACCATAGCCTAGACACCACAGGAATAAACACACATGAATAATCCACACTCACACAGATACATAGAATTATATATACAAATGTATTATGAGTAATAATTATTAGAATGAATGAAAGTAATACGCCTCAATGGCTAACAAGCATCTGCATTCATATACACACAAATGAATCAGACCAACACATTAGCATGCAGCTCAACAACCCTATAACTAAGCCGGCAATAAAAAAAAAGTCAACCCCCAGTTGCAGGCCTGTTTCTTTATCGGGTACGTTGGGGCCCTAAACAGCCCTCTTCGCTCCCCTTGGAAGCCCGCACATCCAACTTGTACTCACAAAGAATGAACGCTCCTCGTCGTCTCGCACTTCCCGCCGCAGTGCAGCAGCGAACGTCAGGCAGGCAGCCATCCTAGCTAACTGGCTAGTTAGCCGTTAGCACCATCTCACGGTCGAAACGTGCGCTCGCCTCGGCAGCACAACACGGCAACAGACGACTCCTTCTGCGTTCCTCGATGGTCGCATGAACACACCGCTACACTGTACTGATAACGTTACTTCGCTAAACTAGAAGACGGCTCGACTCACTGTGGGGCAAGCCCCTTACCGCATCCAGTCCAGTCGCCCGTTTTGCTGTGCTAGCAACGAACACCGACTGGCTAGCTCGCTCCGTAACGTCGCTGGGTCCACATATGGGACTGACGAGTAGTCAGTTTGTCTCCCCAGTCCACACAAACAGTTCCCGGGATGGGTCTCGGTCAGACACCCGCACACATCACTGTTCACTAAACTTCAATTACATTTCTCTCACCGCAAAATAGCATAAAACAACTCGACATCAAACTGCTCCGTTTGGCTCACACAAGAGACGAGTGACCCCCCTTCTCTCCCAGTTCAGTCTGCTCGCGCTGACGTTCCCCGCTGCCCTCTCAACCAATCACATTCAAGGTAAGTTATTCTCTCCACAGCCAACCAATCACAACAATGGTGCGTTTTCAACAATAAAAGTAAATGCATTTCACATTGGTAAACAACTGTTTTGCAGAACAATATCAACAATATAATATATTCATATTCAAAAGGTAAACAAAATAACAACGACATAGGCCAAACTCTTATCTAATAGTGCAATGTGGCGGACACTAGGGGCTATGCTTCTCACCCAGCAGGACTGTGAGCTGGGGGCGTGGTTTACGTTCCCGGGCTCGCCGGTGCAGGGTTGTTCCTGCTGCAGTTGGTTTTTGGAGTTGAGGAATAAACATCAAACTCACCTTGGTCTCCTGTGTTTTTCCTCATTCCTGCCACATTGGTGACCCCGTATTGAACATGTTTGGAGCAGAAGAGGAGTGTGAATCCACTTCGGCCACGCCGCCCCAACTCTCACAGCCGGCCGTTCTCGCCGCGGCTGTGAAACTCCCAGAGTTCTGGCAGAGCGACCCGGCCTCGTGGTCCCAGCATGTCGAGGCGCTGTTCCACCTGCGTGGAATCTCCGCGGACGACTCCAGATACTATTTGGTCGTCGCTGCGCTGGACCAGCAGTCCACACGCCGGGCCATGCAGCTGTTGCGCGCCCCTCCGCAACACGATAAATACGTCGCCCTCAAACATCTTCTGCTCCGGAGGTACAGCCTATCTACCGCAGAGAGGGCAGATAGAATCCTTTCCCTCTCCGGTTTGGGCGACGGGACGGCTGTGGATCTCATGGACAATATGCTGTCGCTGGAAGGAAGGTGGGTTCCTTTTCCCGCACGTTTTCCTGCGCCAGCTCCCGTCTCCTGTGCGCGCGGCTTTGGCTAACTTCCCCGTGTCTGGCCGCTGGTGACTGCCGAGGTTTTGCTGAGGAGGCCGATCGGGTCCTGCTGGCTACCAGACGGTTCTCTGTGCAGAGTGTGGCATCGGAGCCTCTGCAGCCGACGTGGTGGATGGGGGCAGTGGTGGCTGAAGTGACTCCCCGTAGACGGCGCGGGAGAGGCCTCTGTTTCTTCCACCAGCGGTTCGGCGGCAAGGCGAGGCGCTGCGTCCCTCCGTGCACGTTGGAGGCGGCGGGAAACTCCAGGGCCAGCGCTCAGTAGCAGCTGTGGGCGCTGGCGGACGTGGTAAGCTGCTCTTCATTAAGGACACGACATATTAGTGGCCAGTCCGTCAGCTGAAGAGCACCTGGCGCACCTGAAACAGGTTTTCCGTCGTCTGGACGAACACGGCCTGATAGTCAACCCAGCCAAGTGTCAGTTTGGACTGCCGGTGAGTGACTTCTTGGGTCACCGCATTTCGCCGCAAGGCGCGGTCCCGTTGCCTTCTAAGGTGCAAGCGGTGGCGGAATTTCCCCGCCCAGTCTCTGTTAAGGCATTGCAGGAATTTTTGGGCATGGTGAATTTCTATAACCGTTTCCTCCCTCGCGCTGCCCACCTCCTTCAGCCACTTTACGAAGCCCTGCGGCTTAAGAAGGCTAACGACCCTGTAGACTGGACTCCCGAACGGGTCCAGGCCTTTGTCGGAGCTAAGTGCGCCCTGGCTAACGCTGCCCTCCTCGCCCATCCCACACCCACGGCGTCCATAGCTTTAACAACCGATGCGTCTGACATAGCCGTGGGGGCTGTGGTTGAACAGCGTGTGGCGAATGCGTGGCAGCCACTCGCAACTGCGGGATAGCGAGCGCAAGTACAGCGTTTTTGACCGGGAGTTGCTGGCACTGCACCTTGCAACCCGGCATTTCCGCTTCCTGCTGGAGGGTCGCCCATTCACGGCTTATGTGGATCATAAGCCGCTGACTTTTGCCATGTCCAAGGTGACTGAGCCGTGGTTTGCTCGCCAACAGCGCCACCTAGCGGCGATCTCCGAGTTCACAACGGACATTCAGCATGTGGCCGGGAAGTCCAACCCTGTTGCTGATTGTCTGTCGCGTGTGCTGTGTGTCCTGTGCACCTCGGTGTGGATTTCTCCGCTATAGCTGCTGACCAGCCCAGCGACCCGGACGTCCTTGCCATTAGGTCAACGCGTACCGGTCTCAAGCTAGAGGACGCTGTGATGCAGGAAGGCAGTCCTGCCCTCCTCTGCGATGTCTCCACCGGCCGTCCCCGCCCCGTTGTTCCAGTGGCCTGGCGCCGTCGAGTTTTCGATTCGATTCACTCCCTCTCGCACCCTGGAGTTCGGGCGTCGGTGAAGTTGGTTGGTTCCAAGTTCGTCTGGCCTGGCCTCCGCAAGGACGTCAAGGGGTGGGCAGCTGCATGTGTAGCGTGCCAGCGCGCTAAGGTCCACCAGCACACTAAATCGCCCCTCGAACCGTTTCCGGTCCCGGCCAGACGTTTCGACCACGTGCATGTGGACCTGGTGGGCCCTCTACCTTCTTCACAGGGTTTTACGCACCTGCTCACAATGGTAGATCGGACCACCAGGTGGCCAGAGGCTGTCCCTCTATCCTCCGCAACATCCTCGGATGTTGCACGCGCTTTTCTTTCCTCCTGGGTCGCCCGTTTCGGCACTCAGTCAGATATCACCTCAGACAGGGGCCCCCAGTTCGTGTCGGAGCTCTGGTCGGCACTTGCGCGATCCTTGGGTGTGCAGGTACACCGCACTACCGCGTATCACCCTCAGGCTAACGGGTTGTGTGAACGTTTTCACCGGTCGCTCAAGGCAGCGCTGCGCTCTCAGATGGTAACTGGGTGGATCGTTTACCTTGGGTTATGCTCGGGTTGCGTTCGGCTCCTAAGGAGGACCTCGACGCGTCACCCGCTGAGCTGGTGCTCGGTCAGCCGCTCCGCGTCCCTGGGGAATTTTTGCCTGGGAGTTCCGCTCCTCGACCCCGTCCAGCCGTTTATCCTTTTTTGTCCGACAGCACTCGAGTTCCAGGCCCCGTTCACCACTGTTTTCCGCGGTCGTTCGTGCCTGCGGAGCTCATGTCGGCTCGTTTTGTTTTTGTACGGCATGATGCTCACCACTCGCCCCTCCAACCCCCATACGATGGCCCATTTCGGGTTCTTGAGACGGGTCCTAAGGGTTTCGTGCTAGATATGGGTGGGCGTAGGGAGCGTGTCACGCTTGATATGCTTAAACCGGCGCACAGGGTGGCAGGCGAAGTTGTGTTTCCGGCCCAGGTTCCCCGTCGGGGTCGTCCTCCTTCCAGAACCCCGGCAGTGTCTTCACGGGTTCAGCGTTCTGCTTCTCAGCCGGCTTTGGACTGTGTTTCACCTACTGTTTCGGCTGAGGGACGGCGCAGCCGTTATGGCAGGCTGCTTAAGCCTCCAGTGAGACACTAATTTTCTTTCCAGGAGTCCCTTCTGGGTGTTCGGGGCGGGGGGGGGGCTGTGTGGCGGACACTAGGGGCTATGCCTCTCACCCAGCAGGACTGTGAGCTGGGGGCGTGGTTTACGTTCCCGGGCTTGCCGGTGCAGGGTTGTTCCTGCTGCAGTTGGTTTTTGGAGTTGAGGAATAAACATCAAACTCGCCTTGGTTTCCTGTGTTTTTCCTCATTCCTGCCACAGCAATATAATATATCTAAGGCCTATAATTTAACCACAGGGTTACAAATATATATCTTTTTTGTGGTGTGCAACCGTTGAGGGTAACGGCGCACTGCAGAGCTATTGGTTTTGATAGACATAGGCTGACCGTCTCTCGGTTGCGCTGGACTCTGCACAGCCAGTGCAGAGTTTTCTCTGGCAGGAGACCTTGGAGTGTGAGTGAGTTCAGGATTGGACTCACTGGTTCCCTGAGCCTCCAGAACGCTGCTGGACTCGGCTGACAGCTCAGTGTAGTCCGTTATCGGGTTTGGAATGTTACCCGAGTGTTGATACGCTGTTTCTTCTTTTGAGCACAGTAGATGGTCAATGTGACCGGAGCGCACTCTTTATCCATTGTGGATCAGGTACGTGACAGGTCCTAGGCACCTCACCACAATTGCTCTTGACCACTTTTCCTTTCCCTCTCGGAGGTTTCTCACCTTGAGATAGGTTCCTCAGCTTTGATGGTGCTTGATCGAGGTATGTCTTCTGTTTGAGTTGTTTCTCCTCTACAGTTCTCTCCAGGCCTGGCTTAAGCAGACTGAATCTGCTTCTCAACTGATGTTTCAGGAACAGCTCAGCAGGTGGGACTCCCATCACAGTGTGTGGTGTACACCTGTACATCAGCAGGAAGTTGGCAAGACGGTGTTGTAGTGACGCTGTCATCTGCCTTCTCTCTTCACCCAGAACTTGCTTCATCAGTGCTGCTTTGACTGTCTGAACCGATCTCTCTGCAGCGCCGTTTGATGCAGGATGGTATGCTGGCACGAGTGTCTGCTTGATTCCATTACTCCTGAAGAACTGCTTGAATTCACTGAAAGTGAACTGAGGTCCATTGTCTGAAAGGAGGTCTTCTGGTAGATGATGAGATGCAAAGATGTTGCAGAGAACGTCAATGGTCTTTGTTGAAGTTGTGGTTGTCATGGGAACCACCTCTAACTATTTTGAATGGCTGTTGATGAGTACTAAAGAAATTCTGTTTGCCTTTTTCACAGACGTCTATGTGTATTCTCTGCCATATACGGGTTGGCCACTTCCAGCAGTATAGTGGGGCTACTGCTGGCAGTTTTCTTTCTGATTAGCAGGCACCACAGTTCTGAACTGTTCTCTCAATTTCTTGATCCATGTTGGGCCACCACACATAGGATCTGGATAAAGCCTTCATGCGACATGTGCCTGGGTGTCCTGTGTGTAGGTCGTTGAGTAGCCTTGCTCTGTGTGCTGAGGGAACAATGACCCTCGTGTCCCATGGCATGCAACCTTGCTCTTCAGATAGTTCTGTTCGATGGATGAAGAAGGGTCTGAGAGTCTCACCTTCGATCTGATTTGGCCATCCATTCAGCGTGAACTCCCTCACTCGGCTGAGCACTGGGTCTTTCCGTGTGTTTTGGGCTATGTCGTTAGCATTCACAGGAAGGTCGTCAATGAATGAGAAGTAGAAAATGCTGTTTTCTTCACCCACTTTGTCTTTGCCTTATTGTGGCAGCCTGGAGAGTTGGTCTGCGTTTGCATGGTCTGCTGATTTGCGATACTTGATGTCGTAACTGTATGCCATGAGCATTAGTGCCCATCGTTGCATCCAGAAAGCAGCTAAGGTGGGAATGGTTGACTTTGGGCCCAGGATAGCCAAGAGTGGCTTGTGATCAGTGGTGAGTCTGAATTTTCTCCTGTAGAGGTATTTTTGGAACTTATTCACTCCGAAAATGATGGCGACAGCTTCCTTCTCTATTTGTGCATATTTACCCTCTGCCCCCGACAGAGTGCGTGATGCAAATTCTGTTGGCTTTTCCTCCCCATTTTTCATTATGTGGGAAATAACAGCTCTGACTCCATAAGGACTGGCATCACAGGCTAACCTCACCTGTTCCTTTGTGTCGTAGTGCACGACTATTTTACTTTGTAGCAACTGCGTCCTCGCACTTTTGGACGCTTCCTCACACACAGCTGTCCATTTCCACAAACTCTTCTTCTTCAGCAGGGCATGCAGCAGTTGCAGCAGGGTGGATAGATTTCTCATGAACCTTCCATAGTAGTTCAAGAGTCCAAGAAATGTGCATAGCTCTGAGACGTTGGTGGAACTTGGAGCATTCACTATGGCCTCCACCTTCTCCTCTGTGGGAGGAAGGCCTTCACTGTCCACTATATGGTCTAAGTACTCCACTCTGTTCTCCATGAACTTACACTTGGCCCACTTCACTCGAATGCCATACTTCTCCAGACAACTCACGACTTAATCCAGTTTGCGCAGGTGTTCTCCTGACCCTGCTGTGATCAGGATGTCACCCAGGAAGCAGGTCACATGGGCTAGTCCCTGTAGGATCTAGTCCATCACACCTTGGAAGATAGACTGTGCGCTGGAGATGCCATATGAGAGTCAGTGGTAGACATACGGTCCGCGATGCGTATTCACTTTTGGATACTTTTCTGAGTCTTTATCCAGTTTGAGTTGTTGATACATGTGTGACAGGTCCAATTTTGTGAACAACTGGCCTCCAGCCAATGTTGCAAACAAATCCTCAGCATTAGGGCAGTGGGTACATCTCCTCTGCCACACTTTTGATTCGCCATCACCTTGTAGTCACCACAGGTTCTGATGGATTTATCTGATTTTGGCATGATGACAATGGGTGACGCCCACTCACTTCTGTCCACTTTCGTTATGATGCCCATGCCCTCTAGTCTATCCAACTCTTTCTCTACTGACTCTTTCAGTGCATATGGTATGGGTCTGACTTTCCTGAAGATGGGCTGGGTATGTGGCTTTACCTTGATGCATGCTTTGAACTCCCGGATGGTGCTGGGGCCCTCCTCGAACACAGCCTTGTGTTTCTGTAGCACGGCCTCCACGTTAGGATCACTGGCACCTCCTGTGGCTCCGACAGAGAATATGTTGCTCCAGTTTAGCTTGATTTTGTTCAGCCAGTTTCAGCCTAACAGGGCTGGTCGATCTCCTTTCACAATTACCGATGGTAACTCTGCTGTTTGTTGTTCAAATCCAGCTTGCACAGTCACTTGCCCTAACAACAGTATCCTTTCTCCTGAAAATGTGGGGAGTTGCATGTGGCACGATTCAAGGGCTAGGTGGGACAGTGCCTCTTTGTAGACTATCTCTGATACTAAAGTCACCGCGGCTACGGTGTCTAACTGCTTGTCAAATCCCTTCCCTTCCAAACTCACCTCTACAGTAATGCCATGTTTCCCATGGGAAGCTGTATATGCAGTGTATACTCCAAACAGTTCGTTTTCATTATTGGTTTCATCTTCTCTTGCTTCCTGCACATACTGTGTTCTCTTGTTTCTGCACATTTTTGCAATATGGCCTACCTTGAAGCAGTAATGGCATCTATCTTTCTTAAAACTGCACACCTGTGTGCTGTGCTTACCCCCACATCAGTACCATGGCTGTGGCTGCTGCTGTTTGCTGTTATCACTCCTCTAAGCTTGTTGGTAGGTTTTCTTTTCATTGTGTGAACCTTGATGTTTTGTCCATTCCCCTTTGCTTGTTTTCTGATAATGCACTTTATATACATTACCATGTTCCTTCAGTTTCTCTGAGAATTCCATTGCACTACGTAATGCCATCTCCATCGGTAATGCTACTTCACTTGCCATCTTGAATTTGGCGCTGGGTCTGATAAAAATGTTCTTTGAATTGCCTCAGTCTTTAAGCCACTAAAAAAAATGGTCACGGGGTGCATCATTAAGGTGTGTGCCAAAATCACAGTGAGTCGCCAGCAACTTTAGTGCTACTACATAATCAGAAATCGACTCACCCTCTTGCTGGTTCCTTTTCTGGAAACGAAATCGTTCGGCGATGACCACGGGCTTTGGTTTATAATCGTCACTCAGGGCCTTGCTTAGCACATCATAAGTTTGTGTGCTAGGCTTATCAAGACTCACCAAATTTTTCAGAAGTCGGTAGGCATCTGCTCTGATCACTGATAGGAACACACTGAACTTTTTTCATGATCCACATTGTTAGTGATCATCCACTGTTTCAATCTTTCCAGGTAAGATTCAAAATCTTCATTTCCCTCGTTGAACTCCTAATTGTTCATAGCGGTGAGGGCTCCTCCCGGGAGGTTGGTGTCAGAAACCTCAAACCAAACATAAAAACTATTAAGCTCGACCAGGAGGGAGGCAGCGATGTTAGCTGCACTGCTAGGTCTCCCTTTGAGGTCTGGTATTGTGTGTAATCCCTGCCACATGCTACGTGGGTCATTAGCACTTAGTTGTTCCTCAATCTTCTTGCCGTATTCTCGTTTGGATGCTTTGACCGCTTTCTGGGGCTCGTAGCCGACACATGAGCGAGAGATATTCCAGGTCTGGAGAACAGAAAGACTTGAGAGAATGTATGCTCCTAGGGTCACACCAAGCATCATGTAACATACACCCCCTCCCTTGCTTTTCCCACTGGTGAGTTCTTTCAACCTGCCTGCTTGAAACATGGAAAATTCCATTGGAACGATTGCATGATCTGGAACTTCCTCGGACAACCAAGTCTCTGTAAGGCAGATGATGTTACAATCCCTTGTTTCTCACCGGAAGGAGATCCTTGCTCTTAGCTCATCCAGCTTGTTGCTCAGGGATTTCATGTTGGCTAGTAAAATACTGGGGAGTTGGGGCCAGTTTGCTCGCCACCTCAGTCTCACCAGCACTCCGGCTCAATGTTCCGGTCTCCAGCAACGCTTCCTTCATTTCCATGGTAGCGCCATTGTTGTGCATGGTTCCCCCACGGTTCTTGTCAGCAGGGGGTCCCAGTGGAAAAACTCTGGATTTGTGTGAGTGATCATCGTGTCTCATATGTTCAGTAATGTGTCTCTGTCATATATGAAGTATCTGGCTACTTTAGAGGTGAATAAAATATGGACAAACAGTAAAAGCCCTTACAGGCACATACAGCTGAATATCATCAGCATAGCAATGGAAATTTATTCCATAACTGCGTATAATTTGGCAAAGAGGTGAAATATAAAGGGAAAGTGAAATATAAAGGGAGAAAAGTAGAGGGCCAAGAACTAAGCCCTGAGGTACACCATATTTTACCTCAGAGAATTTTGATGTAATATTACTATAGTAGCCACAATGTGTTCGTCCAGATGAGTAGGACTTAAGTCAAGAGAGTTAAGCCAGAGACACCAAAATTACAATTTAATCTGTCAAATAGTATACAGTGATCAATGGTGTCAAAGACTGTACTGAAGTCCAGTAGCAGAAACACCGAAGTGGAATCAGTCATAAAAGATCATTCACTACTCTGGACAGAGCAGTTTCAGTGGAGTGACAGGCCATGAAAGCTGATTGAAAAGGTTCATATAGATGGTTTTCTTCTATATAGGTCGAAAGTTGTTGATACACAACTCTCTCTAATACTTTAGAAAAGAATAGAAGATTAGTGACTGGTAGATAGTTATTAAGAGACCCTGGATCGAGGTGCGGTTTTTTAAAGTAGAGGTTTAACCACAGCTGTCTTAAAATTGCTGGGAACAGTGCCAGTAGTAAGTGATAAATTGACGATGTCTAACATTGTAGGTTCCAGGAAAGGCCATAGGTCTTTAAAAGGTTTTGCTGGTAAGGGGTCAAGTAGGCAAGTAGTTGGTTTAGAAGCTGACCCAAGCTTAGTCAGAATATCAAGAGAGATAGTCTCAAAGCTGTAATAACAGGGACTATCAGTGACTCACTGTATAGATATGAATTTGGTAAGACGGGATCTGCAGGAGTAGCTGGAGTTGAAGAACTAATTTTATGATCTCATCAACCTTATTGCATAAAAAGTCTAGAAACTCATGGGCCGTGAATGTTGAGCAGCTAATAGAAGGCTGCTTTTTAGTAAGTTTAGATACAGTGTCAAAGATAAATATGGGGTTATGTTTATTAATATTGATTAAGTGAGAGAGATATGCTGCGTTTGCAACAGATAAAATACACGTCTATTTCAATAAACACTCATGCCAAGGTAGGTAAAAAAAACTTCCAGTTTTGATTTCTCTCCTTGTTTTTGTTTAAGTGTATGAAATGACTGCTGTGAAAAAGTTATATTAATTTGCGGTACAAAATAAGCATTAAAAGCTTGCACTGCCACATTATAATCGGCTGCATTTCCGGCATTAGGCAAGGTGGAGAAAATATCTTGTACATCTGGCCCCTAATGATGTAAAAGCAATGCTCTCCTGCGCTGCATAGTTGCAGCTGGTGTATCATCGCTGACGATAAGTCCTTTCCCATAGGCAAAAAAATTCGAATGAAGTCAGCCATCTTGTCCATCTTGGGCCTAATGTAGCTGGATCTTTGAAGCACTCAAATATCGGAATATTCACTTTATCCATGTTGAAAGTAAGCTCACTTACTCGTGCTTCCCCAATTGTCATCGCCAATGTTATATTTTGTCATTTCTTCCTTTACCTTTTTATTAATTCCTCTTCAGCCGCTTCTCCGGGGTAGAGTTACCATGGCAGCTAAGTAGGGCACACCAGACGTCCCTCTCCCCAGCAACGCCCTCCAGCTCCTCCCGGGGGATCCCAAGTCGTTCCCAGGCCAGATTGGACATGTAGTTCCTCCAGCAGGTTCTGGGTCTACCCCGGGGTCTCCTCTCCTAGTTGGCTGTGCCCGGTAAACTTCCAAAGAAAGGTGGCCAGGAGGCATCCTAATCAGATGCCCAAACCACCTCAACTGGCTCCTTTTGATGTGAAGGAGCAGTGGCTCTACTCTGAGCTCCCTCCGGATGTCTGAGCTCCTCACCCTATCTCTAAGGCTGAGCCCAGACACCCTACGGAGGAAACTCATTTCAGCCACTTGTATCCGCGATCTCACCCTTTCGGTCACTACCCAAAACTCATGGCCATATATGAGGGTTGGAACGAAGATTGGTAAATTGAGAGCTTTGCCTTCTGGCTCAGCTCCCTCTTCACAAAAATGGTCCAGTACAACGTCCACATTACTGCTGATGCTGCACCAATCCGCCTGTCAATCTCCCGCTCCATCCTACCCTCACTCATGAACAAGACCCCGAGATACTTGAAATCCTTCACTTAAGGCAACAACTCATCCCCAATCCGGAGGCAGCAATCCACCATTTCCCGGTAGAGAACCATGGCCTCAGACTTGGAGGTGCTGATTCTCATCCCGGCCATTTCACACTCAGCTGCAAACTGCCCCAGTGTGCGCTGGAGGTCGCGTTCGGATGAAGCCAACAAAACCACATCATCTGCGAAGAGCAGAGATGCAATTCTGAGCTTCCCAAAATGGACATGCTCCTCACCTTGGTTGCACCTTGAGATCCTGTCCATGAATATGACAAACAGAATCGGAGACAAGGGACAACCTTGGCCGAGTCTGACACCCACTGAAAACGTGTTTGACTTTGTCCAAAGGAGTTGAATCAAGTGCTACTGGACTTGGTATATATCCGTGAAGACGTTTCGCCTCTCATCCAAGAGGCTTCCCCAGTTCGTGCCTTTCTGACTAGACCAAGCTAGTCTGACTGGCTGGAGTCTTTGGAGTCATTGTCAGAGCTATAGATGTCCATGGATATCTATAGTTCTGACAACGACTCCAAAGAGGAAAAATTCGAGTTTCATCACCAGCCAGTCAGACTAGCTTGGTCTAGTCAGAAAGGCACGAACTGAGGAAGCCTCTTGGATGAGAGGCGAAACGTCTTCACGGATATATACCAAGTCCAGTTGCACTTGATTCAACTCCTTTGGATAACCATGACCTGGATGAATGAGAACATTCACAGACGTGTTTGACTTTGGTTATACACTTCCACTTTGGTTATACAAGGACTGGATGGATTGTAGAAATTGCCCCGGTATCCCATACTCCCACAGTACCCTCCACAGAATGCTCCAGGGTACATGGTCATAAGCCTTCTCCAAGTTCACAAAACACATGTAGATTGGCTGGTCACACTCCCATGCCCCCCTCAGCACTTCCGCAAGGGTAAAGACTTGGTCCATTGTTCCACGGCCAGGACGGAATCCGCATTGTTCTTCCTGGATACGAGGTTCGACAATCGGTTGGAGCCTCCTTTCCAGCACCTTAGATAGACTTTCCCAAGGAGGCTGAGCAATGTGATGCCCCGATAATTGGAGCACACCCTCCAGTCCCCGTTTTTAAATATGGGAACCACCACCCTGTCTGCCACTCCACAGGAACTGTCCCCGACCTCCACGCGACGCTGAAGAGGCAAGTCAAGCTAGAGAGCCCAACAATGTCCAGAGCCTTCAGCATCTCAGGGCGAATCTCATCCACACCCGGCGCCTTGCCACCGAGGAGCTTTTTAACTACATCAGAGACCTCTGCCATGGATATAGGTGGGGCTTCCCCTGAGTCTTCAGACTCTACCTCCTCCACTGAGGACATGTTAGCCGGGTTCAGGAGCTCCTCAAAGTACTCTTTCCACCACTCAGCAACATCCCCAGTCCAGGTCAACAGTTCCCCTCCCTGGCTGAAAACAGCCTGAGTCAAGCCCTGCTTCCCGTCCCTAAGTCGCCAGATGGTTTGCCAGAACTTCCTTGAGGCCAACTGAAAGTCCTCCTCCATAGCCTCGCCGAACTCCTCCCACACCTGAGTTTTTGCTTTCGCGACCACCGAAGCGGCAGCCCTTGTGGCCTCCCGGTACCTGTCTGCTGCTTCAGGAGACCCCCGGGCCAACCAAGTCTGAAAGGCCTCCTTCTTCAGCCTGATGGCTTCCCTCACCACCAGTGCCCACCAGCGTGTTCTTAGGTTGCCTCCTCAACAGGCACCGATGACCTTATGACCACAGCTCCTGCCTGCCACATCTGCAATAGAGGCTTTGAACATGGCCTACTCAGACTCCATGTCCCCAGCCTCCCTCGTGACACACAGGAACTTCTTCCGGAGGTGGGAGTTGAAGAACTCACAGACAGAGGCCTCCGCCAAACATTCCTAGTTCACCCACACTACATGTTTGGGTTTGCCAGGTCTGTCCAGCAGCCTTCCCCACCATCTTATCCAACTCACCACCAGGTAATGATCAGTTGACAGCTCTGCTCCTCTCTTCACCCAAGTGTCCAAAACATATGGCCGCAGATCTGATGATACGACCACAAAGTCTATCGTCGATCCTCCGCCTAATGTGTTCTGGTACCAATGTTCGAACATGGTGTTTGTTATGGCCAATCCATGACTTGTACAGAAGTCCAATAACAAGGCACCACTCGGGTTTAGATCTGGGAGGTCGTTCCTCCCAATCACGCCCCTCCAGGTCTCTCCATCATTGCCCATGTGAGCATTGAAGCCCCCCAGCAGAACTGCCTTTCCTTCCCTGTACCTTAATTCTTTTAATTAAGTTTTCGGAATCATATCACGGACACCTATTTTGAACTCCAACTCTTTTACTGATCATCCCTGTCAAAGCAAAAGAATCCTGAACAGTTGAAGGGATGACACTTTTTTGACAATGCTGTAAAACGATAGCTGTGACAGGAAGTAGACGTATTTTAACACATGCATAAAACAAATCCGGTTTCCGTAACGGATTGGGTAATGACAGTGTCACTGTGGATATGTGTTACATAAATTGTCTTCCCCTGGTTACCTATATCTCTATCGCATAGTTCCTCTTAAAGGTACAGTACACCATTCAGTACATGACATATTATTTAAAAGTAATGGAGGATATACCAACTGATAGTAATAGAACATATTTGTAGAATTTAATCAAGGGTGTACTCATTTTTGCCACCCGTGATTCAAGTAAAGTTGCCTAATTTACTTAATTTACAGTTATTGGTGACATACCTTTCTATGTTATTATATACATGTTTGATAAAATTCACTTTGTCATCTTTCCATGAATTGCAATGGTGATAATTTCGAAATAGAAATATATCTGTGTTCAGAAGGGAATGTTCTCATGTGTGCTCAATCATGATCTTGCCTTGGGCGTCAGATCCAACAGGTCTATTGGATTTTACTGTGACATGCTCTTTCACATATGGATGCCAGGCTTGCGTTACACTGCGCTATACAATAGACAATGGCGACCAATTATTTCCAATCTATTAATTTAATACATGTGGCAATCACCCTAAACCCCTTTGTTAGAGGCTCCCTTTTTGCCCTAGCTGGATGTTTTCCTCAAGAATGCTAGATGTTTATGGTGGCTGACTTTTTCCTTATCTTAGGAAGACGGATGGCAAAGTGCTCACTTGTCTCATTTGAATGCATTTTGCTGCACTATGAACGGGGGCGGGATGAGGGAGGTTGAATCCATGTGATGAGTGGCACAGTGTTGTCATGGAAACAGCAGAATACGTCGATGGAAATGGACAACAGTCCGCGCATGGTGTGAAGTAGTCCCCAAATTAAAGGATTTATTATTATTCCCCGTTTGCCGGTACAACGCTCCTCTTTATCCGCGATCCGCTTGTGTGAGAAGTTGCCGGGCGTCATGGCTTAATATCCACTTAAGAGATATACAAGGACTTTTTTTTCTAAGGAGGAAATCCAGATACACGTGTTTCAGAAGTGTTTGGTTTGGGACGGTGCGCACTTGTTGCAGACCGTTGTGGCAATGGAAGTGGTCGTGCAGAGTGCGTTTCAACTCTTGGCAAAGTTGTTTATTTTGCTCTGTGTAATGACTCCCAAGACAAGAGCCATCGAGACGGGTAAGGGGCTGAAAGGATGAAAAAAAAAACCTCAAGATGAAAGATGTTATGGAGGAGATATTAAATCATGCATCCCGCAACTTGTTGCCACCAATTTCAACACGTGGGCATAATTATTTCTGAGTATCTAGCATGGCGACTACCGATCTTACTTTAGGCTTTATAAACTTTTCCTTCTTTTACAAAAAAAAATTGTTCCAACATATTTCGAGTTTTTAATCCATGTAAATATTGCTTTCCGTCAAAGTTGAGAGTCAATACAAGAAAATATGGAAATATAAAAATTAAGTTCGTTAAGCGGTTTGGATAATGGATGGATGGATGGATGGATGGATATTCACCTTCTTCTACTCATGTGCTAAGTGAATGCCAAACACTTCCTAACTTTCACACATCTTTAGCTGTTTTATTTAACAATTGCACCAATTTATTTATTTTTTTCAATTTATCTGAAAAAAACATGTATGGTTCAAACATCTTACATGAATGCAATAGTTTACATTTTACTCATGAATGATATTTAACATTCTTGGGGGTTCCAAAAAATACCCTTTTATCCTTTAAGGTGTAAGCCCCAGTGCGAATGTTCATCTGTATTTTTACCATGGAAGTCATTTCAAAAGCTTCGAAAGAAACAATCAAGTCTATGACAAGAAGGATGACAGGTGAAAAATCAGGTATTTATAGTTTGCGAGATATAGTTGAGCTATGACGTAGTTATGATTTACAAAAGAAAATGCTTGGCTGAGTAATGGTCACCATCTTCAATTAGTATAAAGGATCTTAATATAAATTGATATTTCATTCTCTGCAGTGATAATGATACAAAAGCTTATGTGTTCTCTTAAAGCAAGTCTAACGGAATATGATTGTTTAAAAGATGTCTTTTTATGGGGTGTAAAACCTTTAGGGCCCAATACTCCTCGAAATTATATTTATGAACTCTAACTGCGTTTTAACCGAACGTGAAGCGAAATCTCGCTTCGCTTTCCTCGCGCGGGTTTGATCACTTGCTTGAAAAATGAACAAGCGAATTCGTGCTACGTCAGAGCAAGCACACCCATTACGCCCATTACGCCCATTACGCCAACGCTGCGAGCCTTGGGGGTGCGGGTAGCGTAGCGGTCTGCTCTGTTGTCCACCGACACAGGGGCCGCTGGTTCGAACCCCCGAGCTATCACCGGCTCGGTGGTCGTGTCTGAGGGTGGGGAAGTCGGATGTGGGTGAGAGTGGGGTAATTGGCCATGTACAACTAGGGGCAAGAATCCCCCCCCGCCAAAAAATAAAGATGTTGCTGGCGTTTTGCTAGACCCGATAGAAGACAGCTAAGTTATAGTGATGGGAATTCCAGCTCGTTTAAGTAAGCCGGATCATTTGGCTCAGTTTAGCAATAAGAGCCAAATAATAAATGATGTATGATAAATAATGTAAAAACATCAAACACTAATAGACGTGTATCGAACGTTTTATCTATATTGAACTATGTTTTGTGTGTTGGCGAACGGCGCAACATACAAGTCTCGCCATGTTTGACTCTTAATTAAGCACTTTGGGTGTCTAGAAAAGCCTTATAAAAATGTAATGATGATGATGATGATGATGATGATTATTATTAATGTTATTACCAAAGTGAGACGTTTCTGGGTCGTATTCAACAAATACGTTATAGTATCATCCTATTATTTTGTCTTGTATTAATTTATATATATAAAAAAGAAACCGGCTCAATGGGAGCCGGCTCCAATCATTCACTTAAGAGCCGGTTCATAGAGCCGACTCCTTCGCCATCAACACATCACTTACGTCACTTCTAAAAAGTAAGTCATAAGTTCATCAGAAGTTATCTAGGGATCTTTTCTTGTGATCATAGATCAGCGGCAGAGTCAGTGCCGTGGCTGTACTTTGAAGTCTTGGACCCGGCGTCGGCAGTCAGTTTGGGTGCATAGTAATAAACGGAAACATGATCAGTTTGTCCTCCATCTTGACTGAAGAAGTATATTGTAGCGAATTCGGGGGACAACGCAACTACAGGAACTGCCGCGGCCGGGAAGCGAACCCGTATCGCCCGCACCGCAGGAGACATCGCTAACCGCTAGACTAAAGGGACAGACCCACGGGCTAGCGGCCAGCGGCCAGCGTGTCTTCTTATCCATGCACGTTACACTACCCCCCTCCTTCGGGAAGCGCGTCCCCGCGCTTAAGTATATTAGCTCCTTCACGCCTCAGGGCGCATACGCTTCCGATGGCCTTACGGTCGCTCCATCCCACTTCTGACACCAATGTATCGAATTCGGGGGACAACGCAACCACAGGAACTGCCGCGGCCGGGAAGCGAACCCGTATCGCCCGCACCGCAGGAGACATCGCTAATCGCTCGACTAAAGGGTCAGACTCACGAGCCAGCGGCCAAAGTGTCATCTTATCCATGCACGTTACAATATGCATGCATGTATGTGTGTGTGTGTGTGGGGGGGGTGTCATGCCCAACTTATAGTTGATTGGCTAGTGCCTGGTGAAACTTTCGATCGAGATGAACATGTTTTTAACTCAAGCGAACGCTCATTTCGCCCATTTCGCAATGCTCGCAGTTTCGCCGCGTTTAACTCCGCCCATTCACCTCCTACCGTTCTACCATTGACTTTTCTTGCATCCGCGCCGCTCGTAAATTTCGCTTCGCGTTCGGTTAAAACGCACCTTTATAACTCCAAATTTAATCCTCTGTAACAATGACCAAACTTGCATCAGTTTTCAGATCTGTAGTCTCTTCTTAAAATACCGAGTAGCAAACGAATCTTAACTTTTTCAAAGTAGATTGCATACTCATTGACATCACAGTACCTAGAGGTTTAATATAGTATGATCATAGAAGCTGCATTCAGGAGCTGTGGGATGATAATAAAAATAAATTTATTTATGGGAACTTTTCTAAAATGCTACAAAGTGCTTTACAAAGAAATAAAACCAGACAAGGCAAAAATAAGAGTAAGACTAAATAAGTAAGAGTAAAAATAAAAACTATAAATGAATTAAAAACAAATGTCAAATATTTGTAAAAACTTTCATAAAAAGAAAAGACAATATTTAAACGAAGCTAGAGACTTGGTTAGTCTTAGTTCGACAGGAAGAGAGTTCCATAGTGTGGGGGCTCTAACGGCAAAAGCCCGGTCACCCTTTGTAACAAACCGAGGCCTGGGAATGACCAGTAGGGCTCCATCTGCAGTTCTTAGTGGTCGAGGGGGCATATACCAGGTCAGTATAAATCACAAATGGAAAAAGGAGCAAGACCATTTAAAGCCTTAAAAGTGAGCAATAAATTTTTAAAATCAGTTCAGAATATAACAGGGAGCCAGTGTAGGGAGCACTGAGACAAATTTGTAATTTGTGATATTGGGCTATACAAATCAAATTGACTTGACTTGACTTGGCTAGGGAGGCAAGCACAGGAGGGATATGGTCATGCCTCTTTGTTCTGGTAACGAGCCGAGCAGCGCCGTTTTGTACCAACTGCAGATGGTGGAGGGAGCCCTTGCTGATACCAGAATAAAGTACATTACAATAGTCAAGCCGAGAATAGATAAAAGCATGTATAACTTTTTGGAGCTCAGCAATTGATAAAAATGACATAATTTTGGAGATTAGCTTGATCTGGAGAAAGCATGACTGAACAACATGTTTGATTTGATTACTAAAACTGAGGTTAGCATCGAATATTACCCCAAGATTCCTAGCAGCCTGCTTAAGACTACCTGACAGACCACCAAGATTAGTAACAAAAGGGATGATGGAATTTTTGGGAACGAACAGAATGCGCTCAGACTTACCATTAAATTTGAGAAATTTTTGAAGAGCCAGGATTTAATGTCAGAGAGGCAAGTTGAGAGATTTGCTAGGGTGCTAGGATCTGTGGGTTTTAGTGGCATGTATGACTGAGTGTCATCAGCATAAAAATGGTAGAGCACATCGTGATTTTGAATGACCTGACCAAGGGGGAGCATGTATATAGAAAAGAGAAGGGGGCCAAGTACTGAGCCCTGAGGGACACCACTACTCAGCTGAGTCACCAAGGAGGTAGAGTTACCCAGAACAACAGAAAAAGTTCTGTCGGTGAGGTAAGAGCGTAATAAGCTAAGAGCCGAGCCCTTGATGCCAACGAGTCTCTAAGCGATGTAAGAGGATGTTGTGATTGACTGTGTCAAAGGCAGCACTTCAGTCTAATAGAACTAAAATCAAGCAGACACCTCTGTCTGGAGTCAGCAGTAGATCATTAGTGACCTTAACTAGACCTGTCTCGGTACTATGAAGTGCTCTAAAACCAGACTGGACACTATTAAAAACAATATTAATGTTTATAAAAGAAACTAATTGAGAAGAAATTACTCGTTCCAGAACCTTAGATAGAAAAGACAATTTGGAGATAGGTCTGTAGTTACTTAAGGACAGGGGATCTAAATTAGGTTTCTTCAGCAATGGGTGAACAATGGCATGCTTAAAACTGTCTGGAAAAGAACCAGAGGCTAGAGAATTATTAAGAATTTGCAGAATAATGGGGCTGACAGTGAAAAATATCACCTGTTTTGCATATGCCTGACATAGGGCTTTTTTGGGCATAAGCTGGTATTAGATAATTATTTGATATGTAGTTTCACTCTGTTTGCATTTGAGGTTGGCACCTTTGACCTATTGTTTGAATGCAATGACTTGCACCAAGTCACACACTTTAGGATAACACATGGATGGCCAGTAAAGCTGCTGCCCTTTTAAGACAAAGCGGCTTCAGAGGCATTTTTCACTACAGTGTGCCCTGACCTATTCCTGCCCTCTGGATCTACTGTCTGAAATAGACTCCTTACAATGATCTTGTTTAAAAGCGTTGAATTTTCATCTTGTAAAAATCTTTTACTGAGAAGTATGTCTCCTGCTGTCTTTTATGTTTTGGGCAGTGTCTTCTGAGGCATTGTATTTACTTGTCCAGTGCTGAAAGATGAGCGGTTTCCCACCCATAGGGACTCCCCAACTAGCCTTGGACATCTCACGAGGTCAGCGCAGAAAGAGCTAGTTGTCTCCCAGGGAAACAGAGCTAATAAACTCCAGGGGTGGTCGTAAATTTTCTCATTATTTGGCCGCCCGCCCGCAGAGAGGTGGAAGGTGGTGGGGGTGTGGGCATGTGTGTGTGTGTGTGTGTGTGTTGTCTACTCCATCTATACATGCTTGCTTCACAACTTCCAATGTAATATTTTTATTATTAAATGTATTTTACGGCATGCTTACAGACTTCATATGTATTATTTTGCTATATAGTCAGTCAACTCCAATAATGTGTTGTCACTAATTGTGTCTTTGCAGCCAATAAAGCATCAGAAATAGATAATAATAGTATTATTCTCTCCTACTGAGTTTGGGACTATCAAGATGTCCCTTTCCATATCTAAAATTCATATTACAGCTTAAGCACTTACAAAATCAAAGTCTCCAATTGTGGAACCTATCTTTGGTGTTTGTTTTCTGTCAGTGAACGTGGTGGATTTTTGCGGCCAGACTATTCGTGGAGACGGCATGATTGTCAACTCACATCAGGAGTCTAAGAAGTACTACTTTGTTACCATGGGGACAGACTGCCACCTCACTATGCAGGCGACGTCTCCTAAGGACAAGGTTCAGTTCCATTTCCGCTTCTTCCTGGTCTACAGCTTACTGCGGGTGGCACCGCTAAGTCCCACCCCTCTCTTCCCCGAGTCCCCTCGTGGCTCTGCCTCTCTCAACCCTCGACTGGAGCCAATACCAGCCGAGGGGCAAGGGGACCCATGCCATGCTGGTTCTTACATCCAGTTCTATGATGGGCAGAGCAGGAGCTCGCCACCTATCGGCCCACCGCTGTGTGGGAAGAGCCCACCCCGTCCGGTGCTATCCACAGGCAACTACCTGACCTTACGGCTGGTGACCCGAGGAACTCAACCTAGAGTGGACTTTGTAGGAGACTTCACCTCCTTCAGGCTGGGTGAGAGAGAGAGAGAGAGAGAGAGAGAGAGAGAGAGAGAGAGAGAGAGAGAGAGAGAGAGAGAGAGAGAGAGAGAGAGAGAGAGAGAGAGAGAGAGAGAGAGAGAGAGAGAGAGAGAGATCTTGTTCTCTCTCTCTCTCTTCATACTATAGATTGATGCTTCTTCATACTATAGATTATTTATGGTCTGCTATGACTATGTTAAAAATATTATAGTTTACACATTTTATTATTATGTATCAAATATTACCAAATAATTAATTGAATAATTAAGCTATTCATGCCATTGGGAATGCTGTCTGTAAAGACCTTTGTGTGCTTATAGGTTGTACATATCTTGTCCAAGTGGGCTGTAGCCAAGCTCTGACAGAACAAAGAACTACCTAACCAGTTAAACATTTCCTTGCCTCAAATTTTAAAGCAATTCTATTGACATTCAAACAGGTTAATTTGCTTCATCACATATTTCAAATCAAGTGTTACTGTTTAGAGGCAGCGTAGTGGCCCAGTGGTTAACACTGTTGCCTCACAGCATGAAGGACCTGGGTTCAAACCCCAGACCATCCCAGGTCTTTTCTGTGTGGAGTTTGCATGTTCTCCCCATGTCTGCGTGGGTTTCATCTTGGTGCTCCGGTTTCCTCCCACCATCAAAGAGACATACACGTTAGGGCTAATATTCCTTCCTGTCCCCCTGACCAAGGCAATAGGAAAAGAACTGGAGTTGGTCCCTTGGCGCTGCACCACAGCTGCCCACTGCTCCTATGGGATGGTTGAAATGCAGAAAACAACTTTCATTGTAACATGTACAATGACAAAATAAAGTGGCTTTGTTTCTTCCTCTGTCCTATCACAGGGTTCAACCACTCGGAGTGTAGCGGAGAACCCTATTTCACATGTCGCAATGGCAAGTGTATCCCACTGAGTCTGGTGTGTGATGACAAGGGCATTGACAACTGTGGGGATGGAAGTGACTTGGAGGAGAATCTGACCACAGGGTGTAAAGGTCAGTCATATGAAAGGGGAAGTGCACATTTGTTGCAATGTCTTGAAGCCAAACTTGAAAATATCTGATCATGGTATACAACAAAATGGCACCTTGGATTATATCATGCCAATTTTTTATGATAACTCAAATTTCCTTTTGTTAGCAGGTCAGTTTTCACCTCCTGAATCTCCACCACCAATAGCAACCCAACCCCCACCTTTTAAACATCCATCTACAGCACCAGTTTCTACCAATAAGATTTGTGGCACGCCAAACAGTGCACCCAACCCTGAATCAGTAACAGGTGAATGAATAATGTAGAAGATACACATACTTTTTCTGTCTCATAGGTTTGCTGTTTTCTACTCTTGCTGTAACTCTGTGGCACTTGGTAGGCAGGCTTTCCACCTTGGACAGAGACAGATCAATGTTTAATGTACTGTTCGGGTCCTGCAGTCAGTCAAGAGAGGTATACAAACTAAATATCACCCCTATTGGATGCTATGTCTGTCTCCGACACCGTGTAAAACTAATGCAGGTGACCTTTGGTTTAGTCATTTCTTTGAAACATTCATTGTAAACTAATAAATGGTGATGGATTTTCTCTGCTGAAGACTGTAGGGTGATCTGTCTCCATATCAGTGGTAGAGGTACAAATAGAAACAGTCTGAGCCATGCTTTTATCCACTGATTGCTTTTTAGACTGTGCAAAGCCTGAGCCAGGAAAATAACCATTCTTCTATTCCATCATTGGAATTAGTTGTAACAGAAAGGATTCACATTTGCCTGTTTTGCAAATTGCCCTTGTTGGTTAGCTGAGGTCCATCTGAATGTTTCTTCTCCTGCCAAAATGAAGGTCCACAGGATAAATGGACAGACAAAGCCATTAGAAAACCTTTGTCTGGACAGCTACGATAGACGTTAAGACTGGTTTTGCGTGGAAGGGTCAACTGAGATTTCTTTATTGGCTGCCAGGGTATAACTGTTATTTCATGCCTTTTCACATGATGACTTAAAAGGGTGAGTCCTACAGTCTTCTTTGTCAGTGTTATTACTTTAATCAGCCTGCCTACTTCTGCAGGTCTGCATATTTGATACTTATTGTAGTAGCCATCTGTTAACTCGTTGGCCAACTGTTGATGTTCAGAGTAGATGTTGATCTATCACAATGGAGTGTACAGTCTACTTCCCTATGTGCTTAAAGCAAAATAAAATTGAAAATAACATTTCATCTTAATCTAATCCCACAATCTACAAGACTCAGTTGAGTTCTGTTTTACACCAATGGGGGAGATGTAGACACTGGCAGAAGTTGATATTGATCACAGGCCCATAACAACAACAACAATAATAATAATACATTTTATTTATGGGTGCCTTTCAAAGCACTCAAGAACACCTTGCAAAACACAGTTAAAAAGAAACAGCAACATATGAGACATCATAAAATCAAACCAAGCAGGGGTATACAATGATAAGCTAATACAACAGATAGGTATAAAATCATCATCAATGCACGTGTAACCAATAAAGTCAGGATCAGACCGAATATGCCAGTTTGAGATGGGATTTGAGATGGGATTTGAAGGTGGAACGAGAGTCAATATTGTGAATGTCTTGTGGAAGCAAGTTACAGAGGTGGGGGGCAGAACGACTGAAGGCTCTAGACCCCATGGTAGTCAACTGGGCAGATGGTGTAGTAAGTTGGATGGCAGAAGAGGATCTGAGAGTATGGAAGGGTGTGTGGATATGAAGGCGTTCGGGAAGATATGAAGGTGTTAGGTTATTAAGGGCTTTAAAGGTGAGAAGCACAATCTTGAATTCTCTATACTATTTAACAGGGAGCCAGTGAAGCTGCTGAAGAACAGGAATGATATGATCTATGGAAGGAGTTCTGGTAATGATATGGGCAGCTGAATTCTGGACCAATTTAAGTTTATTAAGACAATTGGGAGGAAGACCAAAGAAGATAGAATTTCAGTAGTTAATATTGAATGTAATTGGATGTAATGCAATGGGGAGGTTTACAAGATGGTTGTGAGACCAGCTATGTTATATGGTTTGGAGACAGTGGCGCAGACGAAAAGACAGGAGGCGGAGCTGGAGGTGGCAGAGTTGAAGATTCTAAGATTTTCACTGCGAGTGATGAAGAAGGACAGGATTAGGAATGATTATATTAGAGCAGTGTTACTCTTTACGTGGCTCGCGAGCCACATGCGGCTCGTGAGACTTTGTTTTGCGCCTCATATAGATCCACTGATAACAATAAGAACATAACTATAACTTACTTCTATAGGTTCCGTTTGTGTCCTGTTTTAGCACATTGAAATTAATTATCCAGCAGATGGCAGCATACTGAAGATACGTCAAAGAACGTAGGCTACGTAACAGCGTGGGATCATGGGTAAACGTATAGCCTATGTGTGTAGCTTTGTATTTACGAAATTTTTTGCAAGCTCTGTGGCTCTTTGAGGAATTGTCTTACGCATAAGTGGCTCTTCTAAGAAAATTAGTAAGTACCACTGTATTAGAGGGACTGCTCAAGTTGGATGGTTTGGAGACAAAGTAAGAGAGGCAAGATTGAGATGGCTTGGACATGTGTGGAGGAGAGATGCTGGGTATATTGAGAGAAGGATGCTGAATATGGAGCTGCCAGGGGAGAGGAAAAGAGGAAGGCCAAAGAGGAGGTTTATGGATATGGTGAGGGAAGACATGCAGGAGGCTGGTGTGACAGAGGAAGATGCAGAGGACAGGAAGAAATGGAAACGGATGATCCATTGTGGCGACCCCTAACGGGAGCAGCCGAAAGTAGTAGTAGTAGTAGTAGTAGTAGTAGTAGTAGTAGTAGTAGTAGTAGTAGTAGTAGTAGTAGTAGTAGTAGTAGTAGTAGAATATTGGATGCAATCAGGGTGTGAATGAGAATGGTGGTGCTGTTAGGTATAAGTGATGGGCGAAGACGATTGATATTGTGCAGGTGGAAGTATATAGACCGAGCAACATTTTTATGTGCCTCAAAAGACAATGTGCTGTCTAAGATGACAGACAGACTCTTAACCTGAGGGGAAGGAGGAACTATAGAATTGTCAATAGTTAGAGAAAAACTATCAGGTTTAGCCAAAGTAGATTTAGTACCTATGAGGAGAACCTTAGTTTTATCACTTTTAAGTTTAATATTGAGGAAGTTGTATGAGAACCAAGATTTAGTTTCTAGCAGTCAGAAGGGAAGCAGTCAGAAATGGAAGTGGCAGAAGAGTGGAAGTAGGCTTGGTGGCTAGGTAGAGCTGGGTGTCATCCACATAGCAGTGAAATTGAATGCTGTTTTTCCTGAAAATGTGGCCAAGAGGTAAAAGGTAAATGATGAATTGGAGGGGGCCCAAAACAAAACCCTGGGGAACACCAGTTGTAACAGGAAAGGACCGTGATCTCAAATTTTTAAGTTGGACAAACTGACTGCAGCCAGAGAGATACGATCTAAACCAGGCAAGAGAGGTGCCAAAGATTCCAATGGAAGCTAATCTCTGTAGGAGGATGTTATGTGAGATGGTATCAAAGGCTGAGCTCAGATCAAAAAGGACAAGTATGGTTAAAAGCCCAGAGTCAGCTGCCATCAACAGATCATTGGTCTTTTTCACCAAGGCTGTCTCCATACCATGAAAGGAGCAAAAACCAGACTAAAATTGTTTAGATTGTTGTCAGTCAAGTGAGCATGTACCTGAGCTGCAACTGTTCTATTTTAGTGAGAAATGGTAAATTTGAAATTGGGCAAAAAATATTCAGATTGTTGGGTTCTACACCAGGTTTCTTGAGTATTGAAGTTATTACAGCTAGCTGTTTTGAAAGATAAGGGAATGAGACCAGAAATAAGAAAATAATGTATGATATTAGTTATTAAAGAGGACAGAGATGGTAGAAATACTTTTACTAAATGAGTAGGAAGGGGGTCTAACTGGCAGATAGATGATTTGGATTTATGAATTAGGCCAGATATTTCAGCAACAGTTGGGAGTTTAAAACTAGATAGGGAAGAAAAGAGGGGAACTTAGAAGGATGATTAAGGTGAACTGTATGTAATATTGTTCAAAGAGGTCAATTGCTGGTGAATATTTTCAATTTTGGTATTAAAAAAGGTAATGGTGTTACATTGAGCATTTGAATCCAGGTGATGTGCAAGAGTGTCCCGTGGCCGTAAAATATTGTTTACTGTGGAAAACAGGGCTCTTGCGATCCCTTCACCTGATCTAAGTAAATTTGCATAATAGGACGATTTAGCTGTGGAAAGAGCCTCCTTATTATGTGGTTGTCATACATGTCCTTATGAGCAACAAGGACAGCTTTCAGATAAAGGTGTTCCAGACAATGGCCTATAGCTTTAAACTGGCATAATTCAGGTGTAAGTAAACCAAGGGAAAGAATGGGTAAAGGAAACAGACCAGGTTTTTAAAGGAGCAAGACCATTTAAAAGACGTATAAGGTTTATTGTTGTCATGAGAGCCCAGTTCGTCTGGGGTAAATAAATTGTCTCTGCTGGGGAGGTTATCAATTCCACTACAAAGAGCAGATAAAACAATATTCTTAATGTTACGGAATGAGATGGAACGTAACAAATTTGTTTTGTATAATGTTACGTTAATATTGAAAGACACTAACTTGTGGTCGGAAATGGGCAAATCACATACATTACAATTAAGAGAAATTGCACCAGAGCAGCAAATCAGATCAAGAATGTGTCCTTTGGAGTGCATAGGAAAATCAATATATTGCTGTAATCCAAAACTGTCCAGGCATGATGTAAAATCCCCTGTGAAAGTATTGTTGACATTATCCATGTGTATATTAAAATCACCCAGCAATATTATATTAGGAGACAAAGAACACAAGGTTAGAAAAACCTAAATATCAGATTGATCAAATATTATTTACAAATTGAATAACTCACTTATTTCACTGACTGGCTGAAAGTTCGAACTGATCTCAGGGCTAGCTTTAGTGTAAGTGACAGAGCTGGTAGCACCTTCTCCTGAATTACAAGCCCTGAGTCGACTAAAACACAAATCCAATTTTGGAATCCTATGCACCACGTTTGTGTTTATATCTGGGAGATGTCCTGCTGCTCCTCACTTACAGAAGTTACAATATTTTTTTGTTTGCTTTAGCTAACTTTCACAGCCATGGCAGCTGGATAGAATAAACACTCATGGATGTAGGACTCATGTGACAGCCGGTGAGCAATAAAACAGTGCCATTTGGTTATGCCACTTTCCCAGTAGCAGTTGGCATTATAATGAAAAGAAATAACATTTTCTGCAGAAATTCAAAAGTAATAAGGAATTTATTCTATTCTCAGTCGATGGTTCTTTGATGATGGTTTAGGCAATGTGGTGACTGTTAGTTTGAAGTCATCAGAGAAACCATGATGTAAATGCTGTCACCAGTGTATAGGTCCCAGACTACTCCTGCATTGGGTAATAATGTGTATGGTTTGAAATAATACATACAGCTTTGATAAATAGGTACATGACATGCTCAAAGCATAACTTGCCATTTTCCTGGGTCCTCTACAAGCAGCAAGTCTGGATGCAGCATCACCCCTTGCACCCTTGGAAATTCCACCCCAAGATTTAGACAATCTTTATGGGCCTAAACTAGACCACTATGTCTGGATATAAACTGTGCAAATTTAATAAGCTTCCTGCATGTTCTCTTTCTAATGTTTTGTTCCTTTCTTCCACTCATCCCCAGACATCCCAAACCCCATATCCTTGCTGGCTCTGTATATCATCCTGGGCATCGTGGCCGGTGCCGTGGTCCTCTGCTGGTGCTGCTGGTCACCTGGTTGGTTCCTGTGGCGCATCAGCATCTGCCGCTTTTTGCCCTGTTGCAACTCGGCCTGTGCCTCCTGCCAGCTCTGCGGCCGGAGCTGTGTCCACAGCAAGGAGCACCGACCAGCTAAAGTCGCTCCGCATACACCAGTCAATGGGGCCCCGGTCAATGGGGTGGTAACAACAACTGCTAACACAAATGCTAGTGACACCGCTGCGGTTGTTTAGGGTAAAATGGTTGTCCAGTGGCACACCAGTGCTAAGCAGTGGTCGGTATATGAGAAGCTAGTAGGCATTGCAACAGTCAACAAGGATTTTTTTTTTATTTTATGCGTTTGAAGATTGGGTTGAAAGTGTTTCTGTACTATGAGATGAGTGTAAGTGAATGAACTTGAGCTCTTGTTATAACGTGTATGTCCTAAATGCGATGCTGGTGAGAAAAGAGTGTTTTCTTTATGTTGCTCTGACAGTGATGAGGTAATGCAGGGTACAGTACGTATTTGAAAGGTTTGAGTAAGGGTTGATTTAGCATTAATCACCGGAGAAAAAAACCCCAACTCTTCCATTGAACATGTTTTGCTTGTTTATAGGTTGTCTCTGCACGTGCAACTCATACAGGGGAAGAGTCTACTAATGGCGTTTTAGAGGGTACAACTATGTTTGGCCAGTTTTGGAAATAGACAATGAAAAACCTTACTTTTGTGTTTTGTTTTGTTTGGTTTTTTTTGTTCTAATGTTTTTGTCAATTTTTTTTATTTTAAATGTTTGGTTTTATGTTTAATTTTTTTGTCCTACTCAATTCTGGACATAATTATTGACATCAGAATACGCTTAAGCAAAATACGCTTAAGATAATGTGATCAGAACCTTGACCAATGCTGTGACCGGATAGCTTAGATCCGTGTGCGGGAATCGGCTCCAAGAACAATAGAGTCAGACTCATGTTGACTGCAGCTGTTCTCCCTTGGAGATAGTAATCCTTCAAAATTTCCACTTTCTCCGGATCAGCTCACGTCCATTCCCAGGAGATAAGCCTCTTAGCTCAGTGTGGAGTTTGGACTGATTGAGCACCAAATGGTTCTTTTCCAGTAAAATAAACTGTACCCAGTGTCTACGAGTGTACAGCATGTATACGTAAATGTGTCCGCAGTGCAAACTTCCATTGTGGCGTGCTCGAGATAGAGTAGCACTGTAACCTTTCCTTATTTTGCCACTGTGACTATTGTGTAATTATGTTACACAGAGCCCCCTGCACTGACTTTTGACGGATTTTGAGCGGTGCCCTTGGTAAAGGCGCCATACACTTGAATAAATACTCTGTTCCTAGTCTCTAGGTTGCTAGGCTGCAACATAGCTAAGTATGCTCACTTCGTCGTCATCTCTCTCTCTCTCTCTCTCTCTCTCTCTCTCTCTCTCTCTCTCTCTCTCTCTCTCTCTCTCTCTCTCTCTCTCTCTCTCTCTCTCCTCTCTCTCTCTCCTTTGTGCATAACACATACACACGTGAGAATACACCCGAGCAAGCAGACGTCCAGGCACTCACCTCCACACAAGGGATGTGCCTCACATGGTAGGATGTTCTGCCAAGAACGCTTTGCTAATGTTTCATGCTAGGGTCATGTTTATTATGCAGACGAAACAATGCCCCAAATGTTTTAATGGCAATTAATAGTTGACAAATCCAAGCGTTATGTGCTGTGTTTTTTGGACTTGCAGACAATAAACATTCCCCAAGAATCCCTGAAAGTGAAACGTTGTTGATAATTAGGAGAATTGAATATGAAAAAGCAGACAACAGTAATTGAATTCTCTGGCTGCGTTCAGAAATCATGCTTTTTTCCCAAGAATTTTTTACTATACACCCTTTATTACAATGTGTTTCAAAATCAAGTAACCTCACATGCAGCCAGAAATGATTAAATGGCTTTTTACCAGGTTGCAGTATATTGTAAATTATAAACATTTTCACAAAATGTTACTTTGGAGTACAAAGGACTTTTCATTCTTTAGAACAGCTTATAGCTTTTTTTCCTCCAATGTTTTTAATATTTCATGCTGCACACAATAGTTTAGGGGCGATACAACAGACCTTATTTATACAACAAATAAGGTAGTGCCCAAATACTCAAGCACCAATCTCTTTTCCCAATGCACATATGTTAAAGAAATGTGGTAAAATACAAAGGTTGGTCATGTATTTGTCTGAGATTAACATTTTTAAAGCCCAGCGAGAACAATTGTTTAAATAAACGCTCTACTTGTTAAGAACCAAGGCGTGTGCTTATTGAAATGTGCACAATTAAGAAATCTCTCTCTCCATTTGCAGAGCCATAAAATAGAGTGTTGTCTTTATTTTATTTATATGACCACAGGAGTCAAAACTCAAGATTGTTGGTTGTAAAAAGGGGAACGCTTCACATATTCACCCGCCTCAAACTGTGTGTGGGGGTCACCTCCATAACAACTGGCAAGTTTTCATGTCAAATCCGTCTCTCCATTAGGACTACTTGCCTGTCTTATCCCCACCCCTCTCACCAAGACTTTTTCTTTGGTTTTTATTTGGTGCCCTTTAGCTTTAGGTAAATAAGTTGTAAAATGTGAATGTTCATAACACATGTATAAAAAAATGCATGACTAAACATACATGAATGGACACACTTAATCTCCTCTTTCGGCTATCCTGAGTCAAAACAACTTTGTTGGTGTACTATCAAAAGTCTGCAGTCTTCCTAGGTTTAGGCAAGTGACTGTGTCCAGAGGACCCCCCCCTTTTTTTTTTGTTCCCTGAAAATGCTTTTTTCGTGCCCCCCCCCATCCAGATTGAGATTATAAAGATGGGGGGGGTGCCATACTTTGTGCAAAGAGGAATGTGGTCACTCAAAGAAATAAAACTTGGATGTTGTTTGCATTACATGGCTGTTTTATGGTGAAACTACTTAATAATTGCAGTTTTGACCACCAAAACGAGGAGGTTTCATTGCATTTTTTCAATGGTGTACTATTTCAGTGATATATAATTCTGCTGATTTGAAGCTACGTAATCAAGCTGCGACGAAGGACCTGCTCATGGCGTATGGTAGTAATTTTAGTCATTTGATATGGTGGTGGAGATCAGCCAATCAGCGCCCTTGTTATTAGATCAGACGACGAAGGAAACTCATGAAGGTACGATGGGCTATCAAGTTGCCGTGAGGAGTTGGAGGATTCGAGGAAGGTTTTATCAATATTTTTCAAGCCGGTTGTGGAGTTCTTCCCATTCTAAAGTGTGTGTGTGCGTGCAGCAAATCAACCACACACACACACACCTTGATGCTATGCTGTTAGCTACGTCGATATTTACTGTAGCACGATGCCAACTCACTAATTAGCTGGTGTAATTTAGTCGGGGAAGAGTGAACAAAACGTCACACATGCGTACCCTAATGACAGACAGTTAAACTGTAATATGTGTGAGGCTATCGTATTGATAAGTGCTAATTGCATCACAGTAGGCTAACTATTGTAACCGGTTATTTTCTTGCCAGGTGCGGGATTCGATATGAGGTGTAATGCACCACAAGGCGACATCACTAACCGCTCGGCTAAAGGGTCAGACCCGTTAGCTAGGGACTAACGGGTCTTATTAGTAGTTTACACTATACTTGGCGTGTAATCTGTTGCGCCTCAATACGCCACAACGTGGTGCTGTTGCCTAGTTAATGATGCAGTGCATATTGTGTTTCCCTGACCCTGTTAATGGCAGTACGTTACGGAGGGAATTTGTAGCAGTTGAATATATTTACCTTAAAGAAACATGTTAGTAATGTAGAAGTAATCATTCTATTGTTTCTCTCTTTGCAGAACCACACACACCCACCAGCTCTTATCAATAAACATCATTGAAGATAACGTCCTTGCATTCTTGCCGGTGCACCACGGTGGTCACGTATTCCCAACCAGATACAATTACGGTCCGAGTTAGCAAACCGTCATTGCAGTATCTGTGTCTCTAAATTCGTAACTCATAAATCATCATTTGTACATAAACTTAGCGTTTTCCCATGGATATGTAAACTACTAATTACATTGTTGGCAGCAGTGGGATCCGGAAGTGTGCAGATCCTCAGAAGTCTCTTCGGAGCGCGGGAAAAACAAAGCGCGAGGGCGCGCTTCCGGGAGAGGGTGACGACTGTAAAGTAGTAATAAGACACGTTAGCCCCAAGCTAACGTATCTAACCCTTTAGCCGAGCGGTTAGTGATGTCGCCTTGTGGTGCAAATACACTTCGTATCGAATCCCGCACCGGGCAAGAAAATAACCGGCTACAGATACATATTTTTTGAATCTCCGCCTATTTGTGTGGATTCTTTTGAGACTGTTGTACCGCGCTGTTGTGTGTCACACAAAATCCACAAATGCAGGGAGGACCAAGCGTTTTCCAGTAGATGGCGGTAATGCAACATGGATGCCAACCGCTGTTAAACTACACAGAAGTGAAGGTACCGAATCTGTTCGGGTTGCTGTATCTGCTCGGGGTCCTGCATGTATGTCCTCTCAATGCTTCTGTAAACTACTAATAAGACACATTAGTCCCTAGCTAACGGGTCTGGCCCTTTAGCCGAGCGGTTAGTGATGTCGCCTTGTGGTGCAGTACACCTGTTGAGATATGACACCAGTGTATTTGTATGACTATGTGTTACCGTGTACTATTACTTTGTTTACGACTTTGTTTGTCCACAAGTGGGCGGTGTTGCGCTTGCATGCGCGGATTGATTACGTCACTGAGACGCTGTTCATTTTTATTTTTCTCCCAAAACGACCGAATAAACGAAGGCTGCATTTTTTTCCCTCCAGCAGAAGTTCGGTAGTCAGTACGATTCTTTATAACGGTTTAATAATCCACTTCATCTGCGCAGAGATAGACATAAAGTATTAGTCTAGTCTTCTAACAACACCTCGTATCAAATCCCGCACCGGGCAAGAAAATAACAGGTTACATTGGTGGCAGCGGTGGGATCCGGAAGTGTGCAGATCCTCAGAAGTCTCTTCGGAGCGCGGGAAGAACAAGCGCAAGGGCGCGCTTCCGGGGAGGGTGACGACTGTAAACTACTAATAAGACACGTTAGCCCCTAGCTAACGGGTCTGACTATTAAGTTTAGAAATCACGTCAGGACACAGCGCTGTCGCTCGACACAACCTCTCCGTGGCATTCTTTATTTAGACTGACACAGCATCAAAGGCAGACCCGATCAAACAACCCAGAGCCCGCAGACATCACCAATCGATCCCAGCACAATAGAACAGCACCAAATCAAATGCAGCACTGTCGATGTGTGCATAGATAACACTGACCCTTCAGTCGAGCGGTTAGTGATGTCGCCTTGAGGTGCAGTACACCTCGTGTCGAATCCCGCACCGGGCAAGAAAATAACCCGTTACACCTCCTTTTTTTTGATAATGTAATTTTTATCGCGAAGATGGTTTTTATTCACACTTTACTTATTATGAAAATTCCCTCAGCCACAGCTCAGCGAACAGTATCTGAGCTCCGCATTCTGAACGGGCACACTGCTCGGCCGACTGCTTGGATCAGAGATGACATATAAATAAGTAATGTCATGCTAACCTCCTCCTTACTTTAGTCATGTCTCTGTCAGAAAACTTCCTTCAGATGAAAGGCATTTGTGGTCGCAATTAGTGGTATCACAGTCTGCGAGCTGACCCGCTACAAAGCAAAGTTAGGAAACAACTCATTAGCATAGCAACAGCTGGCTAAGCTGCTTAGTTGGTAGCTTGTTGGTTGGCTGCAGTAGCGCCGAGATCGAGAAGCGGTTGACGGTGCGCCACGAGTGGCTCAGTGGCGAGTACCGTTTCCTAACGGCAGGTGCCGCTTGAAAGTGGTAGGCCACTGTCATACTAGTGCTTGTTTGCTGTGTTTGAAATAATAAAATTTGTTTGTTTACTATGTTTGAAATAAAGACCTACCTACCTACCTATCTACCTACCAAACCTACAAAAAAAAGACTCACTGGCCAATCGCCAGGGGGTCGGCCTTCTTTAGAGTCGCGCGGTTAACAATGTCGCCTCGTGGTGCAGTACAACTTAGGATCGAATCCCGCAGCGGGCGGAAATATGCTCGGTTACACCAGTGTCGTATGCAAGTTTAATGGCAGTGGGCTGTCTTTTCTGACAATGTTAGCGCAACACAGCGCCATAAATACGCAAATTTATAAATTCTCTCGTCTGTTCTGTTGTTGGGATATGTGCGATGCTTTTGAAATGACAGCAAAGTAACTTAGATACATCCTTGACAATGTACCCAAAGCTAATATTAGAGCTAGCCTTAGCTAATATGACATCACACGATCACACATTACATCATATAATACTCCATGTCGTGGAACATTAACCAGGCATATGCTGCATTCGTATTGAGTCAACCCTCTCATTCCCCGGGGAGAACTCCAACACGGCGCTGCGCAGCCGGGGACTTGTGAGTATCCCCACACCCGCCCGGCCCCTGTCATCTTGGCCAACTCCAGAAAAGTAGAGTTCAGCCCCTCTCTAGGAATTTGGTACCAGATCCCATGCTATGTGTGGAGGTGAGCCCAACTATATCTATAAGTTGGTACCGCTCCACCTCCTGCACCAGCTCAGGCTCCTTCCCTGCCAGAGAGGTGACATTGCACCCTACCCAATGGAGGGGAGACTGACAGGTGGATTGGTGCGGCACCACCAGTAATGTGGACGTACCGGACCGTTGTGGTGAAGAGGGAGCTGAGCCGGAAGGCAAAGCTCTCAATTTACCAGTCAATCTTCGTTCCAACTCTCACCTATGGTCATAGGCTTTGGGCAGTGACCGAAAGGGTGAGATCGCAGATACAAGCGGCTGAAATTAGTTTCCTCCGTAGGGTGTCTGGGTTCAGCCTTAGAGATAGGGTGAGGAGCTCGGACATCTGGACGGAGCTCGGAGTAGAGCTGCCGCTCCTTCGCATTGAAAGGAGCCAGGTGAGGTGGTTCGGGCATCTGATTAGGATGCCTCCTGGGCGCCTTCCTTTGGAGGTTTTCCGGGCACGTCCAACTGGAAGGAGACCCAGAGATAGACCCAGAACTCACTGGATGGACTACATGTTCAATCTGGCCTGGGAACGCATTGGGATCCCCAGGGGGAGCTGGAGGGCGTCGCTGGGGAGAGGGATGTCTGGAGCGCCCTACTTAGCTTGCTGCCACCATGACCCAACCCCGGAAAAGCGGCTGAAGATGAGATGAGATGAGATGAGAGATAATGATTATGTAACCAGGTTAAAATTAATGTTTTTATTTTATTTTGTTTGAGTATGAAATATCACCAAATCCTGTCTGTGTGCTGTTATTTGTGTTTACTACATTTTATTTTATGTCATTATTTACTTTTATGTATGTTTTCCAACGACCGTCATATACGTGTACTGTCGCTTTAAGAGAGAGGTCTTGTGGGTACACGGAAGAGGGAACGCGGGAGAGGCCATTTTTGTTTTGTGGGAGGAGTCTCAAGCAGCAATCGAGCCGAGCCACACGTGTTTCTTACCGTGGGACAGTTTTGCTGGTTGAGGAGAACGTAACCTTGAGTATCCCTGTAAGAAGATACTGCAAGCTGTGGGATAAAATACTTGTTTATCCTTTCTTACATCGGAGTCCCGTGGACGGTTTCTACTTCTAACGCACACGAGTGGAGTCCGGGCAGTGGTTGAACTTCGACCCCCACGTCCGTAAGAAACACCGCTCCCGCTGGAGGACTGGACGGTTGTCGAAGGGTTTGAAACCAAAATAAATGGCAAGGTGGGCCAAATAGAGTCCTGTGTGTCCCCGCTCCTTCCTTGATCATGATGATGATGATGATGATGATGAGAGACTGAGGGCCCCCCACAACACCGGGGGCCCCACCCAACTAGAACACAACGCAGAGCTAATGATGAGAGTGACGGGCATGCAGCAGGCTGACCAGCAAAGAACAGCATAGGACTGCCCCCGTTACATTGGTGCCGTGACCCTCCTGGATTCTGAGAGTGACATCAGTTGCTCGCCGCGGGAGGCTGCTGTCGTCATCAAGCCCCAGACGTCCTCAGGTATTTCTACAGACTGTACACTCATGTTACAGTGGACTGGAGTTGAGCTGTGTGGACACTGGACAGTCATAGCTGTGGTTACCATGGACTGGGCTTGTGAACAGGACATTTGTATATACTGAAGGAAGAAAAACACGAAAAAAAAAAGGAAAAAAAGGTTAATGTTGATGTGATTGAAGGACTCGTGTGAATAATCTATTGATCTAAACTACTGGATATGTGCATATGTGATTAATCTATTGGTGAATTTGTTGATTGTGTGTGATTGTTTCAATCTCTTAGTGATTTCTAGATTCAATTATTTAAATGAATTGAGCTTTTCACTTTTTTATTTTATTTTTTATTTTATCTGCGTGTTAGAGGTAGGAACATGGCAGAGGGTGGTTCGTACGTAGGTGGGGGTAACATTGCTGATCAGGATCTTTTGGATCGCCAGTGTGCTATGGAGAGGGGGTACCAGTTAGATGTGGGTGGGGGTTTACGGCTAGGTGTAGGTAGGAGTTTCGGGCAGCTCTTAGACGGCGGGGAACCAGACACCAGAGCACCAGGACCTAGAGACCCGACCACATTTGGCACTCCTCAGTTCACCTCCACACGCTACGTAGAACGGGCCAGGCCAGGTATCAGCGAAGGGGCTGTGCTGGGTAACAGCGAGCAGCCAGTGGGTGAGTTAGCCATGCTCATTACTCGGTTAGCAGAGAAGATAGGAGAGTCAATCACTGCTAAGCTGCAGGAAACACAAATGCTTAGAAACACACACACAGACAGTGCTAGGTCTGCTGAACAGTGTTCGGAGACAGTGCCTAGTGTTAGAGTAGTAATGCAGACAGACGCTAGGGAGCCTCCTATTTTCAGGGGCGACAGCTCTGATAAGTTTACAGTTCATGAGTGGGAGAGCCTTATGACTTTGTATTTGAGGAAGCGAGCCATTCCAGTTAGTGAGCAGTCACATGAGATTCTAGCTAAGCTTATGGGGAAAGCAAGGGACGTGGTGAGGATAAAGCTGCGCAACACATCTGTCGACCACATAGCGAACCCCCACATTATTTTTGATGTACTGAAGCAACACTTTAGTGACTTCACATACTCGAGCATGCCCCTGGCGGACTTTTACAGTACGCTGCCCAAGCCAGGTGAGGACGCTATGGAGTATTGGATTAGGCTTAATAAAACAGTGGAGGTGGCTGACGAATGCTTGAAGTGGCAGGGCCGTAGTATTGAAGAGCCAAGCCACGAGGTAAGCATGATGTTTATCAAACACTGTCCAGATCAGTCTCTTGCCAATGTTTTTAAGTTCAAGTCCGCAGGGAAATGGTCTGCTAGCGAGATCCAGGAGAGGCTTGATGAGCACATGCTGGAGAGGAAGTCCCGTGTTGCTGCAGGTGGACAACGTGAAGCAGGCGCGATAGAGCGTAGGTTCCATTCACAGGTTCATGTCCCTGTAGTCGACATGGCTCCCGACTTGAACACGACCGTGCCGGTGGTGCTATCTCCCGTCCCGGCTCATGCGTCATCTCCTATACCATTTTGTGCAAGGTCTCCTACACCGTCTCCTGCACCTGTCTCTGGCGGTGATGATTATATGAGGAGTTTGGTGAGCTTGCTAGACCGTTTGGTCAAAATGCAGACTCAGGTTCCAGTTAGCGCTGCAGTCCGGACACCGACGCAGACTCAACCGCCAGCTAGCGCCGCAGGGCAGGTGTCAGACGCACCGCAGAGGTTGTGCAGGGTTTGTAAGTCTCCGGATCACTCCACATTTTCCCACTGCAGCCGGGAGAACCGATGTATAAACTGTTTGTCTCCTGGTCATTGGAAGAGGGACTGTCCTCACCCTCAGCCGCCCAACCAGCTCCGTTCTCAGCCTGGTGGAAGAGCTGGTCGTCAGTCTCGTCCGTTAAACTACTAAACCCACACCTAGAGAGGGATGGTGTGGGTAATGTAGATGTATCCCTCACTGATGTCTCCGACCTGGCTCACTTGTATGAAGACAAGTGTGCCAAAGCACCTCAGGGTTCGCGTATGGTCATTCAGGCGACACAGAGGATTCAGGCTTTCAGTGACTTGTTCTATGCTCCTGTTCTTGTCAACCAGAGTGTGCAGCTTAATGGCATGTTGGATACTGGCTCTATGTCATGCAGTATCAGTGAAAATGCAGTAGATAAGCTCCGCTCTGGGGGTGTTTTACCTGAGAAGCAGCAGCCTGAAGAGAACATTGTCTTGATTGGCTGCGGTGGTCTGGAGACTAGGCCTGATGGTTTTTATGACCTCAACATGCAGCTTTATGGTGTTTCCTTTGTCATACCCACTCTGGTCGTGCCCGGTCAGCATGATGATCTGATAGTCGGCACAAACGTCATTAAACATGTGGCCCATGTACTCAAGAGTGGTACTGAGTACTGGGACATCGCGTCCAGACAGGAACATCCGTCTAGTCCTGACGTTGAACAGTTCTTGTCCATGTTCACGAATGTAGAGCGCTGGAGGGGTGGTGCAGTTCCTGAGAAGATAGGTACTGTTAAGCTCACCCAGGCCGTGACACTCTTACCGAGGCACGAGCACTTAGTCTGGGGCAGACTTCCTGCTAAGGTGCCTATGTCAGCTGGAAGCACTGTTGTTGTGGAGCCGACAGACTCCAAGGCCATGCCACGCAGTGTCCTCGTAGGTCGACTTGTCACACCGCTCTGGGGTGATAGGTGGGTACCCATGACTGTTGTCAATCCATCTGACAAAGCCATCACACTGAAAAGGAACTGCAAGTTGGCTGATGTGTTTCCATGCTTGGCGATTGAGGACTGTAATGTTTTCCAGGGACTGCAATCAGTTGCAGGGAGGCATGAGTCCAACGCCACAGATAGTGCCTGTCCCCCTGTCCAGCCGGCTAGGAGTTTGTCAGAGCTCGGACTCAGTGACATTGACCTCAGCTCCTGTCAGGTTAGTGAGGCATGCAAGTCCCAGCTCACTCAGCTGCTCACCGAGTACCATGACATCTTCTCCAGGGACTCTCTGGACTGTGGCGAGGTCACAGGATACACACATCGCATCCATCTGGTGGATGAGCGCCCCTTTCGCTTGCCCTACAGGAGGGTTCCCCCAGCCCACTATCAGAAGTTGAGACAGGTTCTCACTGATATGGAGGAGAAAGGGATTATCCGGAAGTCCTCGAGCGCATACGCTTCACCGCTGGTTATGGTATGGAAGAAGGATGGCGGGCTTCGGATCTGCACTGATTTCAGATGGCTGAATGCTCGGACCTTGAAAGACGCTCATCCCTTGCCACACCAGTCGGACTGTCTTGCCGCGCTGGGTGGTAACTGCCTCTTTAGTACGATGGACCTCACCTCTGGCTTCTTCAACATCCCAATGCATGAAGATGACAAGAAGTACACTGCTTTCACGACTCCCCTTGGGTTGCATGAATACAATCGCATGCCACAGGGCCTTTGTAATAGCCCTGCAGCCTTTATGAGAATGATGATTGGGATCTTTGGGGATCTGAACTTCACGAAGCTTTTGTGCTATCTTGATGATCTTCTTGTCTTCGCGCCGTCAGAGGTTGAGGCTCTGTCGAGGCTCCGCACTGTGTTTCAGAGGTTGAGGGAGAACAACTTGAAACTGGCTCCGAAGAAGTGTCATCTGCTGCAGAAGCGGGTGCGGTTTTTGGGCCACGTGGTTGATGGCGGAGGTGTGTCTGTCGATCCCTCCAAAGTAGAGGTCATCTCCAACATAACAGTGCAGGATCTCATGGAAGGTGATGGGTGCACGCCTTCTGTTCGTAGGATCAAATCTTTCCTTGGTATGGTATTTTACTACCAGCATTTCCTCCCGAACTGCTCCTCCGTGGCTAAGCCCCTGTTCGCCCTTACAGCTGGACAAAAGAGGAGGGGGAGGTCAGCTAAGGATAAGAAGCCCCATGGCAGCTTCCGTAAGCTTACCTCCGCAGACTGGACGGTGGAATGTGGGGAAGCATTTGATCTGTTGAAGACGATTTTACTGGAGTGTGTGGTGCTTGCCCATCCAGACTTTGAGGTGCCTTTCATTTTGTCGGTCGATGCGTCTTTGGACGGGCTCGGCGCGGTGCTGTCTCAAGTGCCCCGAGGAGAGTCCAAGGCCAGACCTGTTGGTTTTGCAAGCAAGTCACTCAGTGCCTCACAGCGGAAGTATCCAGCTCATAGACTGGAGTTCATGGCGCTGAAGTGGAGTGTTTGTGAAAAGTTCAGCCACTGGCTGAAGGGTCAAAGCTTCACCGTTTGGACAGATAATAATCCGCTGACTTATCTCCTAACGAAGCCGAAGCTTGACGCGTGTGAGATCCGCTGGGTGTCTAATTTGGCGTCTTACACTTTCGATCTCAAACACCTGCCAGGGAAGAAAAACGTGGTGGCGGATGCCTTGAGTCGCGACCCTTTTTCCAAGCCCGTCAGTCAGAGGCTACTTAGGGAGCCCTACCCGGCCCTTGTTCAGGAAGCCGACGGGGTTGAGGGGGACTCTGTGCAGGATGTTTTCAGACTCAGTTGCCAGTCCCAAACAGTGAGTAGTGCGCGATCTGGGTTTGCTTGTGATGCAGCTGAGGTCAGGGCTTTTTGTCAAGCCAAATGTGACTGGCCTGATGCATCAGTATTCACAGCACTCAGTTTGGTCCAGCACGTTCAGCATCTGTCGGGTGGTCAGGATACACTGCCAATGTTATCCACCGAGGAGCTCAGGTTGAGTCAGGAGCAGGACCCCTGCATCTCCAAGGTGTTGCCCTTTGTCGCTGTTCGGAAGCGGCCATCGAGACGTGAGAGGCATGGTGCTGACCAGAAGGTCCTCAGGCTGTTGAAACAGTGGGAGAAGTTGGAAGTCAATGATGGTGTCTTGTACAGGGTGACAAAGGACCCAGTGTCCAAGCAGAGGAGGTCTCAGTATGTTTTACCTCTGAGTCTGAAAGACAAGGCACTGTCTGGCATCCACGATCACGCTGGTCATCAGGGCCAGGACCGTACTCTCTCTCTTGCAAGGCAGCGTTTTTATTGGCCTGACATGGAGAGGGATATCAGAGCATATGTCAGATGCTGTCGGAGATGTGTGTTTGGGAAGACCCCAGAGCCAGCTGCTTGCGCGCCCCTGGAGAGCATTAAAACTTCCGCACCGATGCAGCTTGTGTGTATGGATTTCTGGTCCGCTGAGGACAGTAAGCAGCGGTCAGTCGATGTCTTAGTGGTTACTGACCACTTCACTAAGCTTGCTCACGCGTTCCCCTGCACCAATCAGACAGCGAAGCAGGTCGCCAAGAAACTCTGGGATCATGTATTCTGTGTTTACGAGTTTCCAGAGAGAATACATTCTGACCAGGGCACAAACTTTGAGAGTAACCTGATTGCAGAGCTTCTCAAGTTGGCGGGTGTAGCGAAGTCCCACACGACGGCTTACCATCCTATGGGTAATGGCGGGACAGAGCGGTTTAATCGCACGATGGGGAATATGCTCCGTTCCCTTCCGCTTCAGCAGAAGCAACAGTGGCCTCAGCAGATCCATTCTCTCACGCTCGCGTACAATGCCACTGTTCACGAGACCACGGGTTACGCGCCTTTCTTCCTGATGTATGGGCGTGTCCCAAGACTGCCGGTGGATGTTATGTTCAGGCAGGTTTTGCATGACCCTCACGTTGTTGATTATGACTCTTATGCTCAGTCTCTGCTTTCCTGTCTAAGGAGTGCAATGGAGATCGCTCAGAAGCACTCCACGGCTGAGCAGCAGCATCAGGCGCGACAGTACAACAGACATGCCAAGGGCACTGTCCTGTCTGTCGGGGATCGTGTTTTGGTTGCGAACCAGAGTGAGCGAGGGAAGAGAAAGTTGGCTGACAAATGGGAGAACGGAGTGTACACGGTTGTCGGTGTCAACCCCAATATCCACGTCTACAAGATTCAGGATGCAGAGGGGCACACCAGGGTGGTGCACAGGAACCGTTTGTTGGAGGTCAACTTCTTGCCCCTTCCTGAGTTAGATCAGGGTGAGGAGTCCAGTACAACCAGTCAGTTGTCTGACTGCGCAGAGTCCGATGAGGAGGACAGTGCAGATGTCCTGACGGTCTCAGGGGATGCAGTGGGGCTAGCAGTCTCATCACTTGGAGACTCGCCTAGATCTGAGTGGGCAGAAGCGGAAGAGTTCATTCCGTCTAGTCTGGTAGTCAGTCCTGTGGGGGCCACTGCTCAGTCTCCACCCAACACACACGCACCACACAACACACATGCACCACACATAGAGGCATCACACTCACTCGATGTGGGTGTTATATCTCACACTGATTCGCACACAGGGGCACCACCCTCACTCGATACAGATGTTGCAGCTCGCACTGTCTCACGCACACAAGTAGAGAGCGATGGTCGGGTTAGGACACGCACAGGGAGGGTGGTGAGGTCAGTGAACAGGTTAATAGAATCTATGGCTCGGATGCCATTTCTACGGAGTGTGAGGGTTTGAACTTTGATGGAGGTTGGAGTCATTCAAACTAGTTTAATGTGAGTTATTAGGTGCCTATCAGACAGGGTTGTTTTGGGCCAAGTGCATGGTGTGGCGTATCAGGCGTCACATTGATCTAGGGGAATACTGAGACTTGATCAACCTCATTATTTTCTGAACCTCGTAACCGAGGTAGCTCCTAAGTTGACTGGAGGACTAGGTCCTTCTTTTCACTTGTGCCAGTTGTCAGTGATGGGCTTTTCCTTTCCTCTTTCTCTTTTTATCCTGCTGTCAGGATGTGGGTGAATTTCAGGAGGGGTGAATGTAACCAGGTTAAAATTAATGTTTTTATTTTATTTTGTTTGAGTATGAAATATCACCAAATCCTGTCTGTGTGCTGTTATTTGTGTTTACTACATTTTATTTTATGTCATTATTTACTTTTATGTATGTTTTCCAACGACCGTCATATACGTGTACTGTCGCTTTAAGAGAGAGGTCTTGTGGGTACACGGAAGAGGGAACGCGGGAGAGGCCATTTTTGTTTTGTGGGAGGAGTCTCAAGCAGCAATCGAGCCGAGCCACACGTGTTTCTTACCGTGGGACAGTTTTGCTGGTTGAGGAGAACGTAACCTTGAGTATCCCTGTAAGAAGATACTGCAAGCTGTGGGATAAAATACTTGTTTATCCTTTCTTACATCGGAGTCCCGTGGACGGTTTCTACTTCTAACGCACACGAGTGGAGTCCGGGCAGTGGTTGAACTTCGACCCCCACGTCCGTAAGAAACACCGCTCCCGCTGGAGGACTGGACGGTTGTCGAAGGGTTTGAAACCAAAATAAATGGCAAGGTGGGCCAAATAGAGTCCTGTGTGTCCCCGCTCCTTCCTTGATCATGATGATGATGATGATGATGATGAGAGACTGAGGGCCCCCCACAACACCGGGGGCCCCACCCAACTAGAACACAACGCAGAGCTAATGATGAGAGTGACGGGCATGCAGCAGGCTGACCAGCACAGAACAGCATAGGAATGCCCCCGTTACAATTACATCCATAATCAGTATTAAAATGATTACAATCTCTAACATTCTACTTCATATATCCATCCATTATCCAAGCCACTTATCCAAATTATGCTGGATGCTGGAGCCTATCCCAGCAGTCACTGGGCAGAAGGCGGGGAGACACCCTGGACAGTAACATCCTACTTAAGATTGTTTAATGTTGTTTTCAAGTTTTTTGGATTGAGTAAAACATGCACTACTGCGCATTAAGCAGCGGAGTTGAAGAGGATGCTGACTGAAGGATAGGTTCACAATGTTTCAAGTCTTATAACAACAGTCAGGCACCCATACGAACACTGAAAGAGGTTTTCCTCGCTGTAATCATTCCTCCTGTTTATACTGGCTATTAGAAGATGCCCTTTAAACGTGCTTTCAGTGTAAGTAATGGGGGACAAAATCCATAGTGTGTCTACAGTCATTTTGTGCAAAAATGCATTTAAAAGTTTATCTGAAGCTTATACGAGGCTTCAGCAGTCTGAGTTAGCCATATCACATGGATATACGCCACATTTACAGTCTTTTTAGCATAAATTCTGAATTATATCTGAAGATTGTTGTGTTGTAGTGTTGTTATTCTATGTTAAGTACACGGAGAGAGCTACAAAACCGGAGTCCATGTAGTGCAAACCTGCATGGCCAACAAACGTGATTCTGAAAATTCCCTCTTTGTGTTTCCTCAGACAGTGTTTCCCCGTTGAGCTGCGGTGGATGTACAGTAGCAAAAAGAGGGACTTTGGAACTAAGACTGTTAATGTTGAAAGATAGCTACTTAAGTTGACTCATTTGGATGGCTGAAACTTATTGTATTAGCTTCAGATAATCTTTTTAAATAATTGGTTTTGCACAGAAGGGGGAGACTGTAGAGTTTGTCCCCCATCATTGACATTGTAAGTGCATTATCAAGGAATCCTCTAATGGAGAGTATGAACAGGAGGAATGATTACGGCACGAAAAATACGAGTGGCTGTTGTTTTAAGACAGACTTGAAAAATTGTAAACCCATCCTTTAACCGGCACATTTACCCACCACCTAAAGAGATTCAACCAAAAGCAAGCTGCTTCCCTCGCCACCGTATGTGATGAGCTGAGTGTACTTAATATTTGAAATGTGAGATTATGGATTTCACATTTGCTCTCCCCTCTACTCTTCTCCCTCCACATAATTGACTGCACCCCATGAGACCCGTCTGGTGAACTCAGGACTTGTACACCTCCAGACTCAGGAAACAGGTAGGCAACGTCACTGCAGACCCGTCACACCCTGGTCGCAAGCTGTTCCAACTCCTCCCTCTGGTAGGCACCACAGAGCACTGTACCCCAAAACCATCAGATATAAAAACGGCTTCTTTCCGCGGACTGTCATTCAAATTAACACTTAACACCGTCAAATAAACCCAACTATTTTGTATATACTGTACCGTACGTATACTGGTACACTCTATCATGTCCATCTATCTCAGGTAAGTAACCTGCTAACATCTATTTCAGCATCTCTGATATGTTCTCTGCACCATTACGCTCTTATTTCACTGCTTGGGTGGCATGGTGGCCCAGTGGTTAGCACTGTCGCCTCACAGCAAGAAGGTCCTGGGTTCGAACCCCGGGGTTGTCCAGCCTTTGGGATCATCCCAGGTCGTCCTCTGTGTAGAGTTTGCATGTTCTCTCTGTGTCTGCGATGGGTTTTCTCCGGGTGCTCCTGTTTCCCCCACCATCAGAAGAAACATGCATGTTAGGGTTAATACTCCTGTCTGTGCCCCTGAGCAAGGCAATGGGAAAAGAACTGGAGTTGGTCCTCGGGCGTAGCATGAAGGTGGCAGCCCGCTGCTCCAAGCTACACAGATCACAGCTAGGATGGGTTAATTTGCAGTAACTGAATTTCCCCAAGGGGGTTAATAAAGGAAACTTAATTAAAAAATAACTTAATATATAGTCAGTCCTTGTGTATATATCTGACAATTGTGTTGTTATTCTATGTTAAGTACACTGAGAGAGTCACGAAACCGGAGTCAAATTTCATGTATGTAGAAACAAACTGACATGGCCAATAAACATGATTCTGATTCTGAGATATAAAGGAAGAGTCACATGGATTAATTTTGTGAGTGATGCATGGAGGGTAATACAAAATGTGTTTCAGGGAAATTCCGGATCCACCCACATCACTACCGTGCCTCTGTTGCCCACATTCATGCCCCAACTGAATCACAACACAAGCAAGCTAATGAGGGTGTTCAGAAAGAAGGCGGGAAACAACAGAACACAATATCAGCCTCATTATAGCAGCCATAGACACGGTGTGTGGTGATATTAAATTGTGTAATTCGCACCGATGCTTGTAGTTTTAAATTGTGCTTCAAACACTATTACACTTTAGTTTATCCATTAATGCCTTAACCATCTTGTCTATACATCCATGTTCTTCTTCTTTAACACTTTGTTTGTATCCACCTTGTTTGTAACGCCATCATACCTTGGTGTTAACTGTGGCTATTTTACTAAGCCAGCGTCTGTGGGAGTTCATGGCATGCAACAGCTATCTTTTATTTATTTGGGTGGGGGGTGGGGGTTCCCGCTTTGTCTCCCTATTTGTATCCGGCCAATTACCCCCCTCTGCCGATTCGGGGAGTGCTGCAGACTACCACATGCCTCCTCCGATACATGTGGAGTCGCCAGCTGCTTCCTTTCACCTGACAGTGAGGAGTTTCGCCAGGGAGATGTAGCGCGTGGAAGGATCACGCTATTCCCCCCAGTTCCCCCTCTCCCCGAACAGGCGCCCCGACCGACCAGAGGAGGCGCTAGTGCAGCGACCAGGACACATACCCACACCCGGCTTCCCACCCGCAGACACGGCCAATTGTGTCTGTAGGGATGCCCGACCAAACTGTTGGTAACACGGGGATTCGAACCGGCGATCCCCGTGTTGGTAGGCAACGGAATAGACTGCTACGCTACCCGGACGCCCGCTTATCTTTCTTACCAAGAGTTGAATGAGATGACTGATGCTTCTCTCGTGTCTGCCCCCTAAATAGAATACGGCAATTTGGCATTTTAAACCTTTTTGTTGTTGTATGGATTAAACAAATTAGATAACATGTTAATTAGTGAGATTTCTGCTCGTAGGTGGCCATTCTTACCTTTGGACAGGGCCAGGCTAGCTATTCACCGAAATGGTGAATGTCTTTTTCTTTAAACAGGTAATGTGATCATCCCTGTAGACCCCTTATCGCATGACGTAGAGCTGCGTTGTAAACAAGATGCGCGCAGAATGTGTGGCAAAACATGGCCGAGAAACAACGTGCGTACACATGAAACTCCCAGATGAAAGCGTATAGAACTTAAACAGAGAAAAGTTAGAAATTTGAGAAAATGGAAATCTCAGAATATGCCTAAGGTCTAAGCAAAGAAGACAGAAAGCGTTACGAGTCGAAACTTCAGCTAAGCACTGGAGGAAAAACTTCTCGATCCGTTTATGCCTTCTGAAGTTCAGTGGACAAGTGATATCACGAAGTTGGACAAGTGACATTCCTCCAGCCAAACATCGGCTGGAGGGATGTGACTGAATACTTCATAGACACACCAAGTATATTTATGAAAGAATCAATGAAGGCATACAAGTCTTTAGAACAGGGGTGGACAATCCTATCCAGAAAGGGCCAGTGTGGGTGAAGGTTTTTGTTCCAACCAAGCAATTATACTCCTGTGTCTCCTAATCAAGTTCCACAGCAAAGACTCGTCCGGTTGATTAGTGGGATCCGGTGTGTCACTGCTTGGTTGGAACAAAAACCTTCACCCACACTGGCCTTTTCTGGATAAGACTGCCAACCCTTGCTTTAGAAGCATACGATTACGTTGTTGGTGGACATGTCCAAGACTGCTTTTACCTTGATCGCCCAGAGCCCTAGAAAGAGAGAGTTGCGTCAATGAGGGGTCAGAACGCGAGAGAGTCACGTGGTTCATGTGGCCGCCGAATAGTTCCAAACGAAGCTTGGCGGGTCATTTAAATGGAACTGCTTAGCCGCGATTTCTGGTAACTACTAACCAATATTTTCAGATTTTTAACTTTATATATAGATATATTCCAACGTGACACATATTCTATGCGCACTGTTTGGAACTATCCGGGGCTCCCATGATCCGCCATCGCTGTTAAATAATCGGTCCATTGACGTCTACGGAGTTGACGTAACTCTCTCTCTCTATGGCTCTGCATCCGTTATCGAAGGAAAACAAGTTTTGCTTCATCAAATCAAAGGTAAGCCCTCATAGTTGAATTGTTTGTATTCAACAAAAGTTGAATTGTTTGTACGGTGATGAGATCGAGGCTGGAGTCAAATTATGACCTCAAACATCATCACACAAGAAAGCTGATGGAATCGTTGTCAAACTTGAGGAAGGCTATAGGCATTAACTCAAACTTTGGTTCGGTGGTTGCTCTACTTGGACAGTATCACATTTAGAGCTGTTACTTACGTATGTTCGATCACAATACTTATTTGTGTAAGAAACGGATACATACCGGCTATGAAATGTTCTCCGCAAATCTTCGCGTTTGATATTTGCTCTTCTGACCTCACAAGTCAGTCTCTAAACGCTTGTCTGGTATCGCGAGACTACCCCTGGCCACGTCTTCCGGTCCTTCCGACGGATCGCATGAATCCACGCCTGTCTTCTTCGTTTTTCGATTGGAGTTTCCCCCTTTGGCATGCGATATAATGCAGATGCTTGTTTTTACTATCTTTACGATTTGTGCAACAAACAGCACAACAACTGTGAGGCATTTCGTTTTAAATCAATTTCTCCGCGACGATCTTGTCGAAATTAACGTAGTAACGTTTACAAACACAAGGCTCGTGGCCCCCTTTTGCCTCACAACCTGCGCACAGCGCGTTTGGCGCACGTAAACAAGGGAACACGTCTTTGCCTTGCGGACAACCTAAATAAATGGCCTTGCAGCTAAGTGAAGTGGGACTTGCAGGCTCTGACTTTTTAAAGGAAGACTATTGATCGATTTTGATCATTTATCATCCCTCAACCAAAACTGTCAAAATGTTTTGTTTTTAATTTGTTAGTATTTGATACTGCCTGTTTTCATATCACTGCAAATGGATCATTTTGGACTGCTGGATTGACAAAAAAAGATATCAGAAGACAAAATAGTCTTTCTCATTTATTAGCATTTGCTGATATTTCTCACTGCAAACTGGGCAGTTTTGCATTTTGGACTGCTGGCTAGACAAAATACCCTGAGACAGAATATTAATCGATTCTGATCATTTACTCAGCTGTGTCATGCAAATTTAACATAACTGTTTCAAACCTAAATGTCTTGAGTAAATTCAAAATGTGTGTGTTGTTATGCTCGCGCACCAGAACCTGACCCGTGTGGCGAAACCCAAGACAGACAGACACGAGATGACTTCTAAGTCTACAAAGGGGGGTTTTATTGTGGGAGGGAAATGTATGGTGAAAAAAGGCGTTCTGTTAGTGGGATGTGTGAATAAACTATGTGTGGTGTCCGTGTATAACTATGTGCGAGTGTTTTTAGCCAATGTGTGGTGCGGTATGTAAATGACCAGGAGGTGTTGAAGAAATGTGCGTGCACCTGGCGAGAAAGTCCAGTCCGTGATCCAAGAGGGGTTGTCCGAGAAAGTCCAGGTCCGAGATCCGGGAAGTCGAGTCCGAAAGGAGGGGTCCTGGTAGAGGGACAAGGGGGGAGATCGCAGGAGCGGTCCGGGGAGAAACGTGAAGGTCGCTGGGGACGAGGGAGACGCGGGGAGCCGTGGAAATCGCGGAGGGAGAGTCTTGGGAGGAAACAGAGACACGAAGATAAGACACTGGGGAATAAACAGAAAGCAAGGAACGCTGGAGGGCTTATCAGAACTTCACCGCAGGGTTCAGTACGTCGAAGCACAGAGACGTTCTGGGAGGCTTCTTGTAGAAGGCTGCCTGATTGCCACAGGTGTGCCTGATGGATGAACCGGTAGCCGAACTCTCCATGGAGTTGAGCGAGTACTCCACCCAGGGCAGGTACTTGCTCCAGGAGGCGGGGTTGCTGGTGGTAACGCAACGCAAAGCCGCCTCCAGGGCTTGATTGGCCCGCTCTGCCTGCCCATTGGTCTGGGGGCGATACCCGGAGGAGAGGCTGACCGTGGCCCCAATCCCCTTACAGAAGGCCTGCCATACCTTCGAAGTGAACTGGGGACCACGGTCAGAGACAATGTCCAGGGGAATCCCATGAGGTCGGACGACGTGGGAGACGAGAAGGTCCGCCGTCTCGGCTGCAGAGGGGAGTTTGGTGAGGGCAACAAAATGGACGGCCTTGGAAAACCGGTCGACAATGGTCAGAATGGTGTCATTGCCTTGGGACACGGGGAGGCCAGTTACGAAGTCCAAGGCAATGTGGGACCAAGGTCGGCCGGGGACAGGAAGGGGGCGCAGGAGACCTGCTGGAGGGCGATGGAGAGCCTTGCTGCGGGCGCAGGTGGTGCAGGCTGCCACGAACTCTCTGGTGTCTGCCTCCATGGTGGGCCACCAGAAACCCCTGCGGATGAAGGCCGCCGTTCGGTAGACACCGGGGTGGCAGGCAAGATGGCTGGAGTGGCCCCACTCCAGCACCTGGGGCCGGACAGAGGGAGGCACAAATAGCCGGTTCCGGGGTCCATTGCCTGGGTCGGGATGGGCGCGCTGGGCCCTTCTCACCACTGATTCGATGGCCCAGGTGACGGCGCCCACCACCCGAGCCGGGGGAAGGATGGTGTCTGGGGCGTCAGGGGACCCCTCGGGAAACAGACGGGAGAGGGCGTCTGCCCTGACGTTCTTGGTGCCCGGGCGGTAGGTGAGGGTGAAGTCGAACCGGCTGAAGAAGAGAGCCCAGCGCGCCTGCCTGGGGTTGAGCCTCTTAGCCGTCCGTACGTAGGTCAGGTTTTTGTGATCGGACCATACGATGAACGGCTGCCCTGCTCCCTCCAGCCAGTGTCTCCACTCCTCTAGGGCGGCGTGGACGGCCAGCAACTCCCTGTTGCCGATGTCATAATTCTTCTCCGCAGGACTGAAACGCCGGGAGAAGAAGGCGCACGGGTGGATCTTCTGGTCCTCCTCCGACCGCTGGGAGAGGACGGCTCCGATGCCCGTGTCCGATGCGTCCACCTCCACGATTAACTGTCTGCACGGGTCCGGGTGGGCGAGCACCGGAGCCGTTGTGAACAGCCTCTTCAGGGCCAAGAAGGCGGCTTCCGCCTCCGAGGTCCAGGAGAAGGGGCGGAGGTTGGAGGTGAGTGCAGTGAGGGGGGCGGCCACACGGCTGAACCCCCTGATGAAGCGCCGGTAGAAGTTTGCAAACCCCAGGAAGCGCTGGAGTTGCGTCCTGTTGGTGGGCCGTGCCCACTCCTCCACCGCTCGGGTCTTCCTGGGGTCAGTGCGGACGAGCCCCTTCTCCACGATGTGGCCAAGGAACTCCACGGAGGCGGAGTGGAACACGCACTTCTTGGCTTTCACGAAGAGCCTGTTCTCCAGCAGCCGTTGGAGGACCAGGCGGACATGCTGGTGGAGTTCCTCCTCAGTCCTGGAGAACACGAGTGTGTCATCCAGGTACACCACCGCGAACGTGTTCAGCATGTCCCGGAGCACGTCGTTGACCAATGCCTGGAAGACGGCCGGGGCGTTGGTGAGGCCGAAGGGCATAACGAGGTACTCGAAATGCCCTAGGTGGGTGTTGAAGGCCGTCTTCCATTCATCCCCTTCCCGGATGCGCACCAGGTGGTACGCGCTGCGCAGGTCCAGCTTCGTGAACACCGTGGCGTGAGTGAGTGGCTCGAACGTGGAACTCATAAGGGGGAGTGGGTATTTATTTTTCACCGTGATATTATTTAACATTCGATAATCTATGCAAGGCCTCAGGCTGCCCTCCTTTGCCACAAAAAAGAAGCCCGCCGCCACCGGGGAAGACGAGGGCCTTATGATTCCTGAGGCCAGGGACTCTGTGATATAATTGCGCATAGCCTCCTTCTCTGGGACGGAGAGGTTATACAACCGACCGGTGGGAAGGGTGGCCCCGGGAAAGAGATCTATGGCACAATCATAGGGACGGTGAGGGGGGAGGGAAAGTGCATTCTCTTTACTAAATACAGGGGCTAAATCGTGATAAATGGAAGGAACACCAGTGAGATCCGTGGGAGGAGGCACGGGTCTGAGGCCGCTGGACGGGGAGTGGGCGGAGCGAAGGCAGTTGGCATGAGACGCAACGCTCCAACCCAAAATCCGCCCAGTAGACCAAGAGATGTAGGGATCGTGCCGTTCCAACCACGGTCTTCCTAACACCAGGGGCGCTGTGGGGGCGTGCAAAACCAAGAAACGGATAGCTTCCACGTGATTACCCGAAAGAGTGAGGGTGAGGGAAGCAGTGCTGTGTGTGATTTTACCAAGTGAACGTCCATCTAGGGCTTGGGCTGTGAGGGGTGTGTCTAGGGGGACGAGTGGAATGCCGGCCTGCCGGGCCAGCGAGGTGTCCATCAAACACTCGTCCGCCCCCGAATCCAGGAGTGCACCAACAGACAGTGAGCGGTTACCCCAGGTGAGAGTGACCGGAAAAAGGTGGTTGTGCTCCTTCTTGGGCTGGGGCTGAGGAAGGGTCGTCAGGCTCACTAGGACACCCCTCACTAGTGAGCCGGGTCTTTTTGGGCGAGTCGGGCAGGCCTTGATATAGTGGCCCGACCTCCCGCAGTAGAGGCAGAGGTGGCCATGCATCCTCTGCTCCCTAACTTCCAGCGGGAGCCGTGACCGACCCAACTGCATGGGCTCCTCCTCCGGCCTGGATCCAGAAGCCACCCAGGGTTGCGAGGGGGAGTGTGAGGGTGGAGAGAGCCCACGGGACGCTGACCCAGGGAAGGCACCGGTAGGACGGACGGGGGTTGGTCTATGGGAGGGGCCAGCGCGCGGGGCGCGTTCCTGGCGCCGCTCCCGCAGCCGTTCGTCCATCTGGAGGGCGAGGGTGACGAGCTCGTTGGAGGCAGGGCGGTCCCGAACGATAAGATCTTTGATGGGCTCGCTCAGCCCCCTCCTGTACGCGCTCTTGAGCGCAGTGTCATCCCGCCCACTGTCTGCCGCGAGTATCCTTACCTCCAGGGAATAATCTGCCACCGACCTGGCTCCCTGTTGGATGGAATGGAGGCGGCCGGCAGCGTCCTGCCCGTCAGCTAGGTGGTCGAACACCAGATTGAACTCGCGGCGGAAGGCACCATAGTCCGAGGCGAGCTGCTCGGTATGGCCTACCGCCGCTATGGCCCAGCTGAGGGCTTTGCCGGTGAGGAGGGACATGACAAGGGCTACCTTGATCTCTCCTGTCCTATACCTAGCTGGCTGGTGTTTGAACAGGAGCTCACACTGACCAAGGAAACCCCTGCACAGCTCGAACTCCCCACCGAAGGCCTTGGGGCAGGGGAGGTTAGGCTCGCACCGGGGGTCCAGTGGGGGTTGACTCGGAGGGGGAACGTCGGGACCAGGAACGGGGAAACCGGAGGCCGAGCTGGGGCAGAGACCGAGGCCAGGGCAGGGTGGTCGCTCATCCTGGAGACCGCTGTGGAGAGTGCAGCGATCTGCGCGGTGAGGGCATCTAACGTGCTCGTCGCGGCCTGGGAGCCGGACTGAAGATCGCTGATCTCTCCGGTGACACGGGTGAAGGCAGTAGTAAGCTCTGAGCAGAGAGGCAAGTTGGCAGCTGTGACTTCTTACTACTGCCTCTAGGGGGACGGGGCTCAGGGGCGTCACAGGGACCGTCCGCTCCTTGGGTTTGCCTGGGTCCATAATGGCTTCGACGTTCTGTTATGCTCGCGCACCAGAACCTGACCCGTGTGGCGAAACCCAAGACAGACAGACACGAGATGACTTCTAAGTCTACAAAGGGGGGTTTTATTGTGGGAGGGAAATGTATGGTGAAAAAAGGCGTTCTGTTAGTGGGATGTGTGAATAAACTATGTGTGGTGTCCCGTGGTTTGCGTGTATAACTATGTGTGAGTGTTTTTAGCCAATGTGTGGTGCGGTATGTAAATGACCAGGAGGTGTTGAAGAAATGTCCAGTCCGTGATCCAAGAGGGGTTGTCCGAGAAAGTCCAGGTCCGAGATCCGGGAAGTCGAGTCCGAAAGGAGGGGTCCAGGTAGAGGGACAAGGGGGGAGATCGCAGGAGAGGTCCGGGGAGAAACGTGAAGGTCGCTGGGGACGGGGGAGACGCGGGGAGCCGTGGAAATCGCGGAGGGAGAGTCTTGGGAGGAAACAGAGACACGAAGATAAGACACTGGGGAATAAACAGAAAGCAAGGAACGCTGGAGGGCTTATCAGAACTTCACCGCAGGGTTCAGTACGTCGAAGCACTGAGAGACGTTCTGGGAGGCTTCTTGTAGAAGGCTGCCTGATTGCCACAGGTGTGCCTGATGGATGATGGCAAACACCTGGTGCAGTGCAGCGCTCGTCTCCTCAGAGCGCGAGCCGAGCGCTCGGATGTTTCCGGCACGTCCGAGCTGGGGGAGTGGCTTGAACGTGCCGGGGAGGCAGCTCGGGGCGGTGTAAGCACAACATGTGTTAAGTAAATCTCACATAACTGAATGATGTAGCATTTAATTAATACAGTTTGGTGAGATTTGGTTGACAGTATTTAGTAATGATCAGTTGTCTATGATTTTTTTCTGGTTTATTTAACTTAGATTTGGACTGGTTGACCAAACTAAATTAAGTAAATATAACATTTAATTTCTTTGAGTGTAAAGCCTTCCGGGGCTTAACTGGGATTTGGGACTAACCAATTAAATCTGACTTTACTTTCACTTGAATTCAGGGTTATCTGTGTCTGCCCACACACTGACCATCACTCAAACTATTCTGAGACCCAAGTGTGGTGTACTGACTCCGTAATTGTTCCGTTCATGTGTGGTTATCTTTCAAATTGAAAATGCCTCATTGTGTGTGTGGTATCTTGGGGACCCAGGCTGCCGGACACGTCCACGTGACTGAGTATAACTGTCTTGTGACCCAATAAATCCCATTCAGCCCTTAAATCAGCAGCCCTTCAAGGGAAATTGTAAACACAAACGCCATACACGACTGGCTGCATCTTGGTGTAACAGGAAAGGAGAATTCACCTCACTCAGCCCCTCCAAGTGTTTGGTGGTACAACGACGCTCTGTGATGATTGGCATTTGTGAATTACTGTTGTGTTGGATGCCCATTGAGTTCTATTGATGGTTGGCATTAATTGATCATGAGGATAATTTTGCAGTGAGATCTTAAGATGATACAAAAGATGGATATGAATTTAAAATATATTTCATCCTCATGGATCCCGCTGCCTGCATTGTCGTCATTTGATTTGCCCAGTCTACCCCACTAGCAGCCAAGGTTTGAGATGATTTGGAAATTGATGATAGTATATGTTGTCTGTTACGCTGTAGTAACTGCAGTAACCTGCAGAGCTCGTTCTGTCCCCCATTGGGATGATGCCATTCTCAGTTTGATGGTTCGGACAAAGCTCAGTCGCATATCCAGCATGTTCAACATATTTTGATGTTGCATCAGTTGACAAATTCTGCATTATTACAAATCCCTAAACGCTGTCAAAAATACCCGAAGGTGTTTGATTATAAAGGATTTTATTGTGGTTAAAGTTATTGATCATCTGGGGGTGTCCAGGTGGCGTGGCGGTCTATTAAGTTGCCTACCAACACGGGGACCACCGGTCCGAATCCCCGTGTTACCTCCGGCTTGGTTGGGCGTCCCTACAGACACAATTGGTCGTGTCTGCGGGTGGGAAGCCGGATGTGGGTATGTGTCCTGCTCGCTACACTAGCGCCTCCTTTGGTCGTCGGGGCGCCTGTTCAGGGGGGAGGGGGAGGGGGAACTGGGGGGAATAGCGTGATCCTCCCACGCGCTACGTCCCCCTGGCGAAACTCCTCACTGTCAGGTGAAAAGAAGCAGCTGGCGACTCCACATGTATCGGAGGATACATGCATTGAATCTTAATTTTGCGTTATAGATATATACGTAAACTGGATGTTGTCAAAATGACAGTGAAATTCGCAATAACAACACGATAAAGAGTCATAAAGGCCTACGTAAAGATTCAACATTTATTTGATACACCCCCAAAATATAATTTATTCAACATTAATTATATTCCCTCCACAATTAAACCATTGGAGGGAAATCAGTTGAATAGCCAAAAAACGCATCTGTCTGGGGTTTGGATCCCTACAAATATTGAAGGAAGTGTCGCAGACCGCAGTTATAAAACGTTCGCCCACCTGTAATTGCAGGCGAGCCTTGCATACTGCTCTGCGCCGTATTTGCGTAAAGATAACGCAAAACAAACGCATTTTGCGCATTGTGTTCGCACCGTGGTGCGCAGTGGAAGAAAAGAAAAAAAACCTCATGCATAATATGCTTATAGGTCTTTATTGGTATCGAAAACACTTAATATGTACAACATTGAAACATGTACAAAACGTCACTTGCGTTGGCACGGGAGGAAGGAGTGACCGCTCAGAAGGCACCGCTGTGGCGCACAGCACAACAGCGTTCTGCAATATCTTATTTGGAAATTGGCAGTGCAATGCAGGACCTAATGCTTCCTTATACGCCCCAGTAGAATACTTTAGAGCAGCCATGGTGCTGTGTAAGTCCTAGCAAGCGGCGCAATATTGCGCAGACAGCGCAGACACTATCGCCTGTCTGCTTAAAGCTTACTGCGTGCGTTTTGGCGCACCGCATTTGGCGTGGCAGGAACTCACGGTCCCTAATAAATAAGTCTTTAAAGTCCCTGAGGAGAACCCCCTTTAGGATGCGTGCAGCCGGTTAGCCACGCTTCTGTGGCCCTGCTCGTGCGTCTTTGCGAGAGGAGCGTCCTTCTGTGTGACCTCCTGCGTCATCTGGACCTCCTCATCTTCTATCCTGCGCAGGTTGGCCGCCTCCTGAGCCCTCCGCTCCCGGGCCATCATGAGTGCCATCTCGGTGTCTAGTGGTTCGCTGGAGGACAAGGGTAGGCAGACGGTCTCTACCAGGCCAATGATGGTCCCAAGTACAGCAAACACGGAGCCGACGAGGTACACTTTCAGCATTCCTCGATTGGGCTTCGTGCTCAGCATCTCCTTGGCGAATGGGATGATTTCATGTATGCTTTCCATTTTGCCTGTGGAGCGAGGGGTAGATATTTGGTTATGCATGAAATTTACATAAATCATGCACAAACAGACGATACTTCAAGAGGAAATCTGTTGCAACAGCCTATACATTCAAATACAAGTTAACCTCCCAATACATGCTTATGGATACGTCCACACTCACTAATGTTCAATAACATTCAAGTGGACATTGGTACACAAACATCCACAAAGACTTTCGGCAGGGCATTTTGTTCAGTTAGTATGGACATAACCCTTTCCAAAGCAGGCTTTTCCCAACAGGCTATGAACCTTTACCTACGGCCAGATGGGAGTAAAGCAAAAAAAATGGGTTGGGGGGGTGTGGGGGGCTCTCAAAGGGTGACCCCCCCAGTGGTGCTCAAGGTTCAAATAATTAGCTAAAATGTAGATTAAAAAAATCCAATTGAACAATTTATGATTTTTGTCTCTTATCCTCCCTCAATATATCCTGTGGTTAGACTGTAGTCTACGCCAGACATCTATTACAAATGCTTCCATTCAAGTATTCAGCAGCACAAACGGTTCCAACAGCAAACATGAACGGTAGAAAACTTACCCTGATGTAGTTTGTGTTGGCCTTCTCCAGGGTTGTAGTTTGTGTTGGCCTTCTCCGGAGCTAAGTGCACAGTTGATTGCGCAGCGCTCCTAGTTATAAAGCGGACTGTCCGAGTCTCCGCCCTCACCGTGATGGCTGATGAATATTCATTAAGCATGGGCACGCACGAGTCGCACGTCTCCATGGGGCAAGCACGCGTAGCACGTCTCTCTGAGCCAAAATCCTACACGTCTGATTTCTACTCCTGGGCGCAGTTGAACTCTCACACCAATCCAACAGTGACCAAGGCACCATCAGTCTATAAATACAGACTTGCCCCGAATTGCAGTATTTAGTTTTGTTTTAAGATAAGGGAAGCCTTTGTTTTTGTAATGTGGGGAAAGTTAAAAATCACGACCCTATAATATCAGTAATCAGTTCAATATGGATATGATGATGTTCTGTGGAGTTTTGAATTGTGTTTATTAGATTGAGTCTAAAAGAGAATAAAGTATATTCTTTTAGTCTGTGAATGTTCTCATTCATCCAGGTCATGGTTATCCAAAGGAGTTGAATCAAGTGCAACTGGACTTGGTATATATCCGTGAAGACGGATATATAAGGTGAAAATGATCAGGTGAAGAGGATAAATTCTGAGTCTCATCACCAGCCTGTCAGACTAGCTTGGTCTAGTCAGAAAGGCACGAACTGAGGAAGCCTCTTGGATGAGAGGCGAAACGTCTTCACGGATATATACCAAGTCCAGTTGCACTTGATTCAACTCCTTTGGATATATTCTTTTAGATTTAATCCTACACTTTGTGGCAAAATGTATACTAGCTCTTGGGAATTATACTATTGTGGTGGACACGTATTGGGGATAGAATTCGGCTCTACACTATTATATTGGTCTTGGGGACTCAGAGGCCTCACTTTGTAATCCAGACAAGGATACCTGTAAGTGCAAGGAAGGCCAACGTACACTTGTTTTTAGTTTAAAAAGAGGGTTTTAAATGTTTTTTTTCTTTTCAGGAGTGTCTTTATCAATCAACATTCATCCCACTCGTGAATGTCGAGGTAAAATCCATTAAATCAGCCACCCCACAAAGAAGATTGGGAAACTATGTGAAACGAGACTTTTGGGAAATTCTGCAAATGACAGTGACCAGAAACTAAGATACGACTTGTTGAAGCACTGTATCAGGCACTTCCCCTCATCAATAAGAGCACCCACCCTTAATATTCATTTTGAGGAAAACCAAACATATAAGTGAAATGCAGAAAATCTGACTAAAGATGCAGGACGTGAAACCTCAGCATAAGGATACTGAAGGCCGGAAAATCAGAAAAACAAACAAACAAACGACATTGTGGCTCTCGACTGTCTTTGATGAGTTTGGGCGCTTTAAATAGAAATAGGGTAAAAGCTGTACGGTGTCCATGTGAGTCTTGCAAACCAACGTTCACGTAATTAGGGGAAAGGTTGTGTAAACCTGCTCACCCTGCCCCTTTTCATCTGGTTGTGATGCCGTCTCCATGAATCCATGAACTATGCTCATAGTAATGGTAAACACGTTTATTACCCCCCCCCTCACACACACACACACACACACACCCACACTACACACTACACTAGATTATGACAAATACGGGACAAAAGTACAGTCCGTCTGTTCTGAGATGCGACCACGATCCTCAGTGGCTTAGACAGCCGCTCAAACTAGTCACCCTATGGCGTCAGAACAGGGCGTCCATTTGGTTTGGAGTTCACAGAACGTGTCACTACCCGATCCGTACGGGAAACCCGTATTGTTCTGACCTCACGCTCAACCACGCTCGCCTTGCGCCTGCGCTGGCCATCAACGACAACATGGCGCACGCGTAGAACAAATCGTGTTTCCGGTGCGGATCGGGCAAAAGAGGAGGATCGCCGAATACACGGCTGTCGCAAACAGATGACGTAGACATGGAGCAGATACCGCAGACGGACAGCGCCCTGGCTCCGACTCGTAAGGTGTTTTACCCCCCACACTCACATAGCCCATTAAACGAGGCACAATTTACGCACCACTACAGTGTCAGGCTTAACACTCTCCCTTTTGGGGGTGAATCCGACACAGCTGGAATAATAGTTTTTCCTTTTTTGGCAGCGTTTCTTTCGCCTTTAGCAGCACTGGCATTCGGCCTCAGTCCAGCGTCCCGGCCCCCGGTACAGCAGGGGGAGACGTAGGGAGTAGCTCAACTTGGTGTACGTCATTGTCTCGGCGCGCTGCTTACCAGCACTCGGTCCTGCCCCCAGAATGCCATGGTAGTTAATTGCGTTTGCTCATCAACGTGCATACTTTGTTTCACAGCGAAACATAGGGTCATGATGTCCGATAGGTCAATATTATTATTTAAAAAAAATCCCATAGTTGGCCAATAAGAAACTCTTTCAAGAATACAATCTTAGTCACGATGTTTTCAAACAACAATTCCGGGATATTTAAAAGTCCAGGGATCAGTGGGAGAATTGTACTGGGTTACTTACATGTGTTCTTTTTGTTGCACAAACTGCAAGATCCTTCAGTATGTTGTCATGAGGGATCCCGCTTAGACTTTGTTACCACTGACCTACCACCCACGTTTTCTGCAGTAGGTAAATGGGCTGTTCTGTTTTGATTCGTCAGAAAAATGTTGGATTTCTGTATCTAATCCGCAAAGGAATGTTTTGACTCGGCTAATAAGTGGCTCAAAGCGGGTTCCTAAACACACGGTATACTCTCTGAGAAAGGTTTATTGAGAGTTCCTGGCAGCAACGAAAGAAACTGAAGTATTTTGGCTGACATTTAACACGTGAGGTGGCAAAAAAGAAAAAGAAAAGAAGTTGTAGTCGTCTGGTTAGTATTTCCTTAAATGCAGTTAGGGTCTGTGTGAGGGAGCGATGTTCCAGTGAGTCCTAGCGTCGTGAATTTGAAATGTAAACTGCTGGGATAGGCTCCAGCATCCCCCCCCCCCCCCGACCCTGAGAGCAGGATAAGCGGTTTGGATAATGGACGGAAACTCAGAACCTGTGGATTTTAGATGTCTGCAGACTATTCGGTAGATCAATCTGCAAGCGTATAGATGAGGTGCAGGCCAAAAGGAAAGGCGTACGCTTTATCACACACACACGCACACACACGCGCGCGCGCGTGCACATCCCTCAGTCTATAGAGAATTGAAGATTACATAATTACATACACATGGTCATACAGATAAGCAATGTGATAGTGTTTTAAGTGTCAGCTTCAGGTTATTGATGTAAGCACGAAGATAAGGGGGGAAAAACTCTTACAGTACTTGAAAAAGATAAACCCCAGCACGCTCACCAAACACACACACTATATCACCTTATACTTGGGACCCCTCATTGACTACATTCATTCCCTAGCCCTTAAACCATCATAACTACATGCCTAACCACGACCGGGATCTCACTCTGCCTAAAACGACCATGGGCGGTCGAAATGACTGCCGGTTTTTAAAATCTATATTCTGTCAAGATAAATGCCCAGTAGTAGTAGTAATAATAATAATAGCGTAACGTACACGGATAAATAGACTCGCTAGCCCTTGGCTAATGGGTCGGGCCCTTTAGTCGACTGGTTAACGTTGTCGCCCATGGTGTGGGTTCGGCTGCCCCCGAATTTGGTACAATATGCAGTTTTAGGAAAATTCAGGTAGCGGTAGGTCTGTAACTCTTTTTTTCCCCCACAGTTATTAAACTTTGAAAATCCAAAACGGTTGTTCTAGTATACCCCAACCTTAACCTAATCCTATTTCTAATCTTAACCCTAAACCTAAGTCCTAACCCTAAAATAGCCCCTTTCCTCATGGGGACCCATAAAATGTCCCCACAAGGTAGGTAGCTTCAGTTTTTTTCTCGCTATTAGGATAGAAACCTGGAGACACACACACACACACACACACACACACACACACACACACACACACACACACACACACACACACACACACAGTGAATCTAGTTTGTGACCAAGCCATCATTCCAGAGGGATATCCCTCCCCGTCTGATAAACCACTGTTCAGGCAGGTCTCTCAACCTCCCGGTGGTCTCAGGGTTATCTGTGGCCCACATATTTCAAGTCAGCTGATGAGCTGTCATGGGCTGGATGCGTGGGTGGGTTGGAAGGAAGACATTTTAGTGTCTTCTTGTTCTGTGTTTCTTTTTTTGGGGGGGGGGGTGTCCCTGTGTCCTTTGTGTTAATGCAGAGAGAGCTTGAGCACATTCAGGAATCGAATCAGGGACACTTTATTTGTCATTTCAGTCGAGGTACTTGGGTACATAAAATGAAACGAAATATCGTTTAGCCCAGCCCACAGTAATGCAACACAAAGACAAAAACACATATCCAAAAATTACAAGAACACTACAAAAAAAAAAAACACTGGCCAGGAGAGTGAACGCAGGATGATTGTTGGAACTGCCAGTCTGCATGGGCTAGCAGTTAGCTTAGCCTGCCCCACTTCCGCATCATGTCAGACCGCCCTCGGTGTTTCCTCCTCGGGCACAGCTCCGGGCAGGGCCCTGGTCCTTGGGCCCACCGGACGCGGCAGTCCAGGCTCCCTCAGCCGATCCAACGCCAGCCCTCCCAGCCAGACACCCTCGACACACCTCCCCACACTCCACACGACAACACAAGAATTTCATTGTTTTCTAAAATACACATGACCGTAAAGTTGAACTTGAAACACACTGTTTGAGACAGTACACCTGCCAGGACAGACGTCTGTGTCACAACACACCGCGAGAACATTTCTAGAAAACACATACTGACCCTTTACAATTCAGAGGAAGGCAGCTACAAATGAGAAAATCTAAATACTACTGTTTCCCCATAGACGAGTTGCATGTTGCATGCAAAGTAATCAGTCTAAACATATATTGATGCAAAACACAAAACAAAAAACAGAGCATTGTGACTAAGTGTATGATACGTATTGCAAATTTACGGATATAAACTTCATTCTCGTTTCAAGTACTGGAGAAAGCTTTTCCTGATCCTTAAAGCCTCGTTTCTTTCGAGGTAAACGCAGAGTCGGTATGGGATTTGTACCGTATGGGATTACCACCTCAGAGCTTTCCTGTCACAAGTGTGGAATTTTTTTTTTTACTGTTTCATCACCCCACAGCCTGTTTTCGATAAATTCACTATGCTCCAGGAAAATTATTACAGAAATATGTCCCTATGGAAATCCTAAATGTGTGTTGAGCACAGTGGTAAAACTTGTAAACACCATGATTACAAATAGATGACAAATGTCAAGAGAGAGAGTCAGGGATTATGCAGGTTATGTCTGTGTGCATGTGTGTATGTTTTTGTTTTGTTTTTTGGACCCCCCCCCTTTCTCCCCAATTGTACTTGGTCAATTACCATATTTTCCAAGCTGTGCCGGTCGCTGCTGCACCCCCTCTGCCAATCCGGGGAGGGCTGCAGACTACCACATGCTTCCTCCAATGCATGTGGAGTCGCCAGCTGCTTCTTTTCACCTGACAGTGAGGAGTTTCACCAGGGGGACGTAGCGCATGGGGGGGGATCACGGTACCCCCCCCCTCCGAAGAGGCGCCCCAACCAACTGACCAGAGGAGGCACTAGTGCAGCGACCAGGACACATACCCACATCCGGCTTCCCACCCGCAGACATGGACAATGTGTCCATAGGGACGCCGGAGGTAACACGGGGATTTGAACCAGCGATCCCCGTGTTGGTAGGCAACGGGATAGACCGCCACACCACCCGGACGCCGCATGTGTGTGCCCATGTGTGTGTTAATGTTTATTCATATGCTCTTTGTTTTAACAAGTTCGATACAAAGCCTTTAGTGCAGAAACAGCCGATGTCAACATTTTGAAAATTACACAGTTTCACTTGAAATTATGCGGTTGTAATTTTGTACAGGCAAGGTTGTTTTTTTTTCCATAGACTGCAAAGAATCCAACACTTATGAATAACTGCTGTGATATCGCGGCTTTGGCTGAATCCCACCGTGGCTGGCGGTAGCCGAGGGCAACTGTTTGGATGGTGAGGGGAAGAAAATCCCTCCATCAGCTCTACAGAAAACCTCTCGGTGTAATCACACCCGCGATCTAGACTAGCGGAAGACGGTGGGATGTGACGGTACATGTCTGGAAGGTGTCTGTGTGAGTGCATGGTTTTTTTTTTCTCTAGTGAGTGTGTGCTGATAACGGCTGAGTCAGACGACACACCCTGTACCTGGAACTTACTCAGAGTGTCTGTGTGTCTGCGGAGAAAAACAGAGTATGTGTTCACGAGGCCTCGAGGCTACAATTTCACAGCAGGCTGATGATGATCATCATTACCACCACATGACCGGGTTGCCACACAGGAGCAACAAATACAGAGACAGTAGCTACAGGGTATATATCTATATACACGAGTGTGTATGTGTAGACATGCATGGGGGGCGGGGGGGGGGGGCATTTGGACAATCTGTGTGAATGAATCTGTGCGCAAATTCCTCCAAAGTCAAGAAATTAGTTGAATAGATTGCTTGATGATATTTTACCAGCAGAGAGAAGATATCTGGATGATGTCTACTGTGATATGACATGATTATGATAGAAGATACTGCGTTAAGATACACACCAAGCTGACTCTATCTACCTCTGTGTGCGTGTGTGTGTGTGTGTGTGTGTTGATTCATGAATCAAAGGGAGTGGTGATGGAGAAGGGTGTGTCAGCCGGCTAGAAAGCTGACACAGACTGTATCATGCCGCCCAGGTGAGACAGAGTGTTTATATAACGGCAGCAAAGCAGCTCAGCTCATTTTCTAGTTGCAGGCTACACACTTCATACAGCGTCTCGACATTGAAATACACCCAACAGGTGAGTCTGGGGGCTTGTGAGGGCCACGCATTGATTTTCAGCGACACCCTATTTCAGCAGGATTTGTATCGCAGGTTTGAATGTGTCGGTCATGTGACCACCTCGGACAGCTTATTTACTTTTAAGGTATTTTTGTACACTGCAAGTGACATTTTTTGTAACTCCCCCCCCACCTCTTTTGGTCTGTAGAAGAACGTCGCAAAGGGATAACGGATGATGAGGATACTGATCCTAATAGCAGGTAGGATTTTATTCATTTATGCCATTTTCCCCCCCTCTTTTTTTAAAGTGGCACCAGGTAACGTTTTTACTTCAACATATCGTCATTAAATTCATTTTGAATGCATAGTGTTTCGTTTCTACGTGGGAATAGCACAGTCGATGTTCAGATCAGTTACTTATAAAAACCTGGTATTTGCTTTTCTTTTTTTTTTTTTGCCCGCCACCGGACACTCCTGTGAAATATAGGCTTTACGGCACACTCATATAATTATAATAATTTTATTTTACTGAACATGTGTCCTGTTCTTCTGCCATATTCTTTTGAGCTACAGCTTGTAAATGAATGCGTGTGTCTTGTTGCTACGCTATGAAGAGGGAATAAAAAAAAAAGCCCCTCGGTTGTCTCTGCGAAGGTCGACGTAAGAGACGTTGCCGAAATCCAAAATGATACCTGGTGCAGCTTTAAGTCACTCCACCAGTCTTATCTCTGTAACATATCACCCGCTTTCCATTTTTACCCCAACGAAGTTCATCCTCAAACGTCTACCATGTTCTTCAGTAGTCTTTCTAGACGTTGCACATTTGTTGCGTTGAGCTTGATCATGAACAAGGATTTTGGGTTAATGACATGTACAGTAACGGAAAGCAGTTGTACCGGACCGTTATGGTGAAGAGGGAGCTGAGCTGAAAGGCAAAGCTCTCAATTTACCAGTCAATCTTCGTTCCAACCCTCACCTATGGTCATGAGCTTTGGGTAGTGACCGAAAGGGTGAGATCACGGATACAAGCGGCTGAAATGAGTTTCCTCCGTAGGGTGTCTGGGCTCAGCCTTGGAGATAGGGTGAGGAGCTCGGACATCCGGAGGGAGCTCGGAGTAGAGCCGCTGCTCCTTCGCGTCGAAAGGAGCCAGTTGAGGTGGTTTGGGCATCTGATTAGGATGCCTCCTGGGCGCCTTCCTTTGGAGGTTTTCTGGGCACGTCCAACTGGGAGGAGACCCCGGGGTAGACCCAGAACTCACTAGAGGGACTACATGTCCAATCTGGCCTGGGAACGCCTTGGGATCCCCCAGGAGGAGCTGGAGGCCGTTGCTGCAAAGAGGGACATCTGGAATGCCCTACTTAGCTTGCTGCCACCGCGACCCGACCCCGGAGAAGCGGCTGAAGATGAGATGAGTTGAGACGGTAACAGAAAGTATAGATCTGATTGTTAATGAATGTGGTGTCGTTTTCCTCCCTGCCAGCTGTAGCTGTAGCAGCGTCGACCAACAATGACTGCTCCCGTGGGGCCTGTTACCCTCCTATGGGGGACCTCCTTCTGGGAAGGGGACACCAGCTCCATGCCTCCTCTACCTGTGGCCTTACTGGGTCTGAAATCTACTGTACTCCCTACCAACAGGTAAGACTGTACACACATGGAAAGATGCAAACAGAAAGCCTACACCCCCCCCCCACACACACACACACATACACATCACTGTTGGCACTCGCACAATGGTGGCAGTTATAATAGGCATGATGGCCTCCTCGAGGATGCTGAAGTTGGTGTGCTTATCCTCCCAGCTGATCTTAAGGCTCTTCCTGAGGCATCGCTGTTGGCATGCCTCGAGTGCCTTCAGGTACCTGCTGTATGTGGTCCAAGTTTCTGACCCATACAGTAGGGTGGGCAGCACTGCCGCTTTTACACCAGAATTTTTGTTCTGGCCTGAAGGTCGTGGTTTTCAAAAACCCTTTTACTCAATCACGAGAAGGCCCGGCTGGCAAAACTGAGACAATGGCGTATTTCAATGTCAGTGTTGGCTTTGGAGGAGAGTAGGCTGCCAAGATGTGGAAACTGTTCCACGTTTTTGAGTCTGGTGTTGTCTACAGAGATGGATGGGGGCAGAGCAAGCATATTTCTGTTGGGTGGGGTTGGTAGAGGGTATGGGTCTTTTTTATGTTAACGGCCAGGCCAGGCCAGGCCAAGCTGCTTGTATGGCTTTGCAAAGGTGTCCACTATGCTCTGTACTTCCTCTTCTACGAGGGACACACACACATGCACAAACACGTGCACTTAGTCTCTCCCACTGGCTCTTTCCACTCGGACAGTGCATGGGGGGCCGGGGGTGAAATCTGCCCGGTAACGTCGTCAGCAGGGCAGAGGGCAGCATGAGCAGTCAGAGGGGCAGATTCAGGGCCCTGGTCCAGCCCGTTTGTGAAATGGTCTGCGTTTAGTGCCAGAGTTATCCTGCAGACATGTGTTGCAACTGTAATCTTTGACCACGGTCTGAAATTTCTCCAGATCACATGTGCTGAGTCAACCGAGCAGTCTTGCTTAAACATGCTTTTTTAATATGAAGACACGGCTCACAAGATGGTAATTAAGAACAGTCTTTGGTACGCAGTTAAGAGTACGCTGAAGGAGAGTGGGGATGACAGGAATGAGGTTACACGTTGGACAGGTTAATATCTACAGTGTTATAATAGTTAGAGTATTTTCTTTTTTTTCCTTTTTTTTTTTACCCTTTTTTCTCCCCAATTGTACCCGGCCAATTAGTCCACTCTTCCGAGCCGTCCCAATCGCTGCTCTACCCCCTCTGCCGATCTGGGAAGGGCCGCACACTACCACATGCCTCCTCTGATACATGTGGAGTCACCAGCCGCTTCTTTTCACCTGACAGTGAAGAATTTCACCAGGGGGACATAGCGCATGGGAGGATCACGCTGTTCCCCCTCCCCCTCGAACAGGTGCCCCAACTGACCAGAGGAGACGCTAGTGCAGCGATCGGGACACATACCCACATCCGGCTTCCCACCTGCAGACACGGCTAGTTGTGTCTGTAGGGGATGCCTGACCAAACCAGAGGTAACACGGGGATTCGAACAGGCGATCCTCGTGGTGGTAGGCAACGGTGTAGACCGCCATGCCACCCGGACGCCCAAATCCCTACAGTATTAACCCGCTGTTCTTTGGAGCGTCTCAAAATATTCTTGTTCATGTAAAATGTTGTCTCCAAATGGCTATTTGTAGTATTTTCCACTATTGAATTTGACGTTCGTCTTAAAGGTTAAACCCGGGGCAGCGTGGCTCCAACGGCTGTCTTCCAATGAGACAGACAGGAATGTGTTGGGGTTTATGCCACGTAACCCTCAGACGTTCTACTCAAAAGCGTCACTATTTTTTGTGAGGGGGGAGGGGGTGGGGGTTTCTTTAGGTAATGGAAAGTTCTGCTGGGAGGGGATATCGTTCTCGTGAGGCTTGAAGGGTTTTTTTACATTTTCACCTGTGCCACACCTTGTCCAGACAAGGAGGAGCTCACAGAGGAACTCAACCACACCTCATAGCTGACAAAGACAAGCCTGCCTGACTTTGGTCAGAACACACACACACACACACACACACACACACACACACACACACACACACACACACACACACACACACACACACACACCACTCTTCAAACACGGCAACATCACTTAGCGTTTCAGTTCCCACCGAGGGTGATAAAAGAACCCGTTTTAGAAAACCAGTCGTATCTTGTTTGACATATTCCTAATCTGCAGTATAGTTGAGTCAAACACAAATGTATGAATGTTTTGAAGTTCTCATCTTACTTTAGACGTGTCTCCATCAGATAATTTTACTTTCAAACGATATTAGATAATGCGTTGAGCAGACGCGTTGCATAAAAGTTGCAACAACTGCTGAAAAATCTGGTAGCGACGAAGAAAGTGGAGTGGGGACCAAGTTGGATGGGGCTAGCGGCTTTGTGTCTGTGAACTTTATCGTGCATGTGTGTGTGTGTGTGTGTGTGTGTGTGTGTGTGTGTGTGTGTGTGTGTGTGTGTGTGTTGTTGAGCTATATTTTTGAGGACCAATTTGAGTTTTTAACCATCTGAGTGAGAACATATTTGCAAAGTAAGGACGTTTTGTTTGGTCCTCGCATCTTCAAGACTCCATGTTTGGGTTAGGACTTCAGGGTTTAGGGTTAGGGTTAGACATGTTGTTCTTATGGTTAACCAAAGGAGTTGAATCAAGTGCAACTGGACTTGGTATATATCCGTGAAGACGTTTCGCCTCTCATCCAAGAGGCTTCCTCAGTTTGTGCCTTTCTGACTAGACCAAGCTAGTCTAACTGGCTGGTGATGAGATTCAGAATTTATCCTCTTGGAGTCGTTATCGGAGCTATAGATATGCGTGGCCCTCCTATGCTCCGATGTCCAGAGGAGGAGGTCTGCGACACCACCTATCTCCCACTTACAAAGCCGTCCTTTCATCTCTACCCAGGAGACTCAAGAAGCCTAGCCTCCAAGAACAACAGTCGATCTTTAACGGCTCCAATGACTCTCATGACCACTGAATAATGAAGTCGAAACTAACACCCCCAACGACCGTCACTGCTAAACAAATTTAAATCAATAGCTCCGATAACCACGGGTGCGGCCAAACATCGGTACACAAAAGAGCCACTCATATCTATGGCTCTGTTGGCGACGAGCATTGGTAAACATCGGGAAACAAAGAGCCATGGACATCTATAGCTCTGACAACGACTCCAAAGAGGATAAATTCTGAGTCTCATCACCAGCCTGTCAGACTAGCTTGGTCTAGTCAGAAAGGCACGAACTGAGGAAGCCTCTTGGATGAGAGGCGAAACGTCTTCACGGATATATACCAAGTTCAGTTGCACATGATTCAACTCCTTTGGATAACCATGACCTGGATGAATGAGAACATTCACAGACACTTCCTATGGTTAAGTTTCCTTTATTAATCCCCTTGGGGAAATTCAGTTACTGCAAATGAATCCATCCTGTGATCTGTGTAACTAGGAGCAGTGGGCTGCCGCCTTTATGCTGCGCCCGGGGACCAACTCCAGGTCTTTTCCCATTGCCTTGCTCAGGGGCAAAGACAGCAGTATTAACCCTAACATGCATGTTTCCTCTGATGGTGGGGGAAACCGGAGCACCCGGAGAAAACCCACCACGGAGATGGGGAGAACATGCAAACTCTACTCAGAGGATAACCTGGGTTGACACCCCCCCCCAAGGTTGGACAACCCCGGAGTTCGAACCCAGGACCTTCTTGCTGTGAGGCGACAGTGCTAACCAATGGGCCACCGTGCTGCCCAGGGTTAAGGGCTAGGGAATGAATGTAGTCAATGAGGGCCCTCACAAGTACAGAAAAAACAATGTGTGTGTGGCAAACCATATCATTTGACCTTGTGAAACGTGTGGTACCAAGACCACCTCGTTATATGACTTTTACCCAACAACTGAAAATGGAAGGAATTTCCCTTTCACAGTTGACTGGTGTGATTGAGGTGAACCGCTGGTGAAAGGACTAGCCTTAGCCTTTGAGGAGCTCAGTTATTCATGACATAAGATTAGAATTTTTTTTTCTCCCAAAGGTGGCTATCCAGACCGTCTATCGCCATATTCCAAGAGTTTTGAATCTTAAATACAATCGCTGCTGTTTTAAAAACTGTGGAAAAAGTTTCGTTTTTTGGCATACATGTACTTGCGCAATGACAGTAAAGCTGTTCTGAAATCGTGTAAAATGATGAAATAGATTATTCCAGACAGGCTTATGCACAGTGATTTACGATATAATTTTTACTTCTATAGTCTTATCAATGCCGTGCTCAGCTGTGTTGCTATTTGTGGACTGAGAGACAGAGACAGAGGGGCTTTACAAGACGTGCAGGGCAGAGTGAGGACGATGCAGCGTGCCAGGGCTTTATCTGTTAGTCTTTATGTGACTGACATGCATGCCAGTGACCCCGCCTTGGCAGCCACATACCCCACCGCTGGGAGAGATTGAGACAGAGACACACACAGAGAGTGAGACGGAGAGACACACGGAGAGTGAGACGGGCTGTTAGGATGGCAACACAGGTTAAAGGGACAAATATGTAACAGAGATATCAGAAGAACGAGAGATAGGAATAAAGAGTGCCAAAAATGAAAGCTGGAGAAATGAGCACATGCACGTATGCAAGCGCGCGCACGCACACACACACACACACACACGCACGCACACACACACACACACACACACACACACACACACATACACAATAATGAACTATACATACATGCAATATGTAAAGGTTGCTTATTTTAAACACAAACAAACAAAAAAACTTTTATTTCATGTATTGGGCCCCCAAAGGCCTCTCTGAAGCTAGACCTGTGCTGATCCCTTTTGGAGGCACAATACATGAAATGAAAGTTTGTTTTTTGTTTGTTTGTTTAGTCACATTTGCATATTGCAATCCTGCTGACCATCCAGGGCATTACTACAGGTATGGGGCTTGAATTGCTTGGGTTAGGGTTAGGTCTGAAAAGAAAGATCTTGCATTTGATCGGGACAATAAGCTTCAAAGTAGGCCAAAATGACTAGTTTGGTTGTAAATTAGTCAAAGATTATTACCTCCAATATTATTATTTGTCACTATTTCCAGAAAGAAACAGAAAAACAAACTAACCACCTTTCATTTCATGTACTGGGCCTCCAAAGGGCTCTCTGAAAGTAAGCCTGGCCCAAGACTCTGTCCATGAAATGTGAAAATTAAAACTTTGTCATAGGACTAAACCAAAATACATCGTTGGAAAGGTCTCGGCCTGTAGAGTAACTTTATGTCAGTCTGAAGATTGTAAATGGCTCCTGCTTTGAAATATTGACCTCTGAACCTTGATCTCAGTGCATGTAATTCAGCAACAGAAGGGGATACAGTCATGGTACTGTTATAGAGAGCCCTTGATTTCAGCTATGTGAGGGCGCTGTCAAATATGGTCAGATTGTAACTTTCATCCATTTACAAATTAGATATTTAAAACCTGATAGCACAAATGGGTTTCCCATCGCCGTAAACCCCTCAGTGCACTATATTTACAACCTCCAATTCGCGGAGATGCACTAATATTTGTGTAACCCATAAGACATATAGGGCTACTAACAATCATTGATTTAGAGGTGTAGTGACATGCTGCTCCTTAAGGGACGCACTATGCAACTCGCTAGGGTAGAGACTGCTACACGCAGTCGTCAGCTTTTTTTTCTTTTCTTTTTGGGATTTTCCTGAAAATTGTGCTCTTGAACCGACGACTGAATTTCATAATACATAGTGTAAACTACTAATAAGACACGTTAGCCCCTAGCTAACGGGTCTGACCCTTTAGTCAAGCGGTTAGTGATGTCGCCTTGTGGTGCAATACACCCCGTATCGAATCCCGCACTGGGCAAGAAAATAACTGGTTGCAATAGCCTCAGAAAGTTAAGAGTATTGACATTTTTTGATTCAGAAAAGTGTTATGTATCATCAGAATCTCATCTGTGAGCTTACGAGACGAACTCCGGTGAGTAAAGCATGTTTTTTTGCTAGCTTTTTGCTAATCACTGAAGGGGAAAGATAACGCTGAATCATACAGCTGTTAAGACACTCTTCATAAAACCAGTCAGGGTTATAAGAATGTCTAATGTTTAAATAGCCTGTACTTTGGTACGTATTGTATCATAGTTATAAGAATGTTAATGTTTAGAACTCACTTCGGTGCAAACTGTATCATTGTGTCATGTTGAATGTTTTAGAAGATGGCTCACACCAATAGTTAGCTAGCGTCCAGCGCTAGCTTAGTCAGTGAAGCATTGGGGAATTGTGTAGCGTTAAAGATGCGTGCCACTTATCCTGTTGACGTTAAAGCCATTCCATTTAAGTGGTTAGCGCACTTAAATGGTTTGTATTGAGGCTACACTGATTGCACTGATTTTGTGTAACAGAATTATATATATATATGTAGTGATTAAGTAATGATATTGCAATTCATATACATGTTAATGGAAAGCATATTGTAAGATGTTCTGAATGAAAAGAAGTTAATGAGATCTCCTGTTAGAAACAGATGTAGAATGGAATACTCACTGTTCTGCACTATTTGTGTAGATTTTTATTATTGGCATGAGCTAGAGCTATCTTCTAAAACATTCAACACACATTCGACACAATGATACAGTATGCACCAAAGTGAGTTCTAAACATTAACATTCTCATAACTATGATACAATACGTACCAAAGTACAGGCTATTCAAACATTAGACATTCTTATAACCCCCACTGGTTTTATGACGAGTGTCTTAACAGCTATATGATCCAGCGTTATCTTTTCCCTTCGGTGGTTAGCAATAAGCTAGCACCAAAACGTGCTTTACTCACTGGAGTTCCAAATACTTAAAACTCGACAGACCTTCATCTCGTAAGCTCACAGATGAGATTCTGATGATACATAACACTTTTCAGAATCAAAAAATGTTAATACTCTTAACTTTCTGAGGCTATGTATAATGAAATTCAGTTGTCGGTTCAAGAGCACAATTTCCAGGAAGATCACAAAAAGAAAAGGGAAAAAAAGACGACAACTGCGTGTAGCAGTTTCTACCCTAGCGAGTTGCATAGTGCATCCCTTAAGGAGCAGCATGTCACTACACCTCTAAATCAATGACTATTAGAAGCCCTATATGTCATATGGGTTACGTTTGTAAAAACTACAATTCCCTTGAGCCAATTCTGTATGTGGCGGGAGTGTTGGAACAGTTGAGACACGTATTTTCCAAACATCGCATTTCGGTTGCTTTCAAACCCCAAAACACGCTGTGCCACAAACTGGTCCAACCCAAGGATCGGGTCCCCCGGCACAAATAGGCTAATGTAGGGTAAACTGCTAAGTGATTTGTACATCGGGGGAAACCAATGAGCCTGTGAATGTGTGCATGAATGGGTGAATGTGAGGCCTACATTATAAAGAGTTTTGAGTGGTCGGTAGAGTAGAAAAGCGCTATATAAATGCAACTGATATACCATTTTGTGGATGAATGCTATTGTGCATAAGTTATTTCAGCACAAATATTGACTGATCACAGCATTTCTACACTACTGTTCAAACCAGTGTGTGTGTGTGGGGGGGGGGGGACTTGAATATTGGTGCCCAGGGGCACAGTGAAGTGTTAATACAGCCCTGCACACACCCTTGCAAGTTCTTTGAGGGTACTCATTTGTAGTTTTAAAATAGTGTTGAGCAGGGTGGAGAGTGCTTGTTCTAGTGCTGAAAGTCATCCATGTTATTTAGTGCAGGTAGGAAATTCAGTAATTCAGGACTGCCTTGTTGCTTGACAGTCTTTGATAAGTGCTGACTAAGATCAATTGCTCCAGAGCAGTTCCCATCATCTTCTTGAGCAGACAATAGCTTTCCCCCGTGTGCTGCCATTAGCAACCTGATAAGGTTACTCAAAATGGACTAACGGGAATTCAGAGCACCAAGGCTTGGCCCCCCAGCATGGGGAAAATTTTCAGGCAATGACCTGGTTGCCACAGCCAAGCCCACCAAGTATCAAGTTGCTCAATATGACCTAGTTTCGTGATGTGCGTTAACTTCGTTTATTTGAGAGGGTCTCTCAGGGTTTGATGGCTGGTTTTATTTGCTCTTTGTTTTTTAGCCTTGAGTTGACCAAAGTCTTACCGTCTATGCCCACTTCAGAAGGGCTGAGCACAATGTCCATACTTTTCTCTTACCTGGACACAAAATGGTGGAAGCAACTTCTTCCATTAAGGCTGCACTTGCTCATTTGATTCAAAAAAGAGCTAAAACCTTTCCGTTTTTTAAAGCCTACATTGATCCATAGATGGTTTCTAAGCATGGCTATGATACTGATTTGTGGCATTGTCCCCTGGAATCATGATTGATGATCTACCTAGTGAATACTTACACTATTTGCATTTGCACTTGTGGCTATTATATGATCACTGTTCAGTGCTGTAAAATGCCTGTAAACTGACACAGAGTCTCATCTGCTAACTGTCTTGTAAGTCGCTTAGGGTAAAATAAGTATTGTAATGGGCAGACATCTTTGATCTGAGGAAGCTCAGAGGGGAATCATGTGGTTTAAAGATATTGAGACGTCCGCGGTGGCGTAGCGGTCTAAGCATCGGCTTGGTGTCGATGCAGTTGCCCACTGGGGACTGGGGTTCGCGCCCCGGTCTCGTCAGATCCGACTATGGCCGGACTCGATGAAGCAGCAATCATTGGCAATGCTGTCTTCGGGAGGGGGGCGGAGTCGGCTTGTGTTCGTCATGTGAATGCGTCTCTGTGTGTGTCGGAAAAACAGTGGTTCGGCTTGGATTCGCCTTGTCACGAAAGTGGGGAGGCGCTTTCCTTCGAGACTGCCGGCCGGAAAGATGCAGTTGGCGAACGCATGCAATACGAGGGTGGGTGTTTGAATTAAAATAGGGATCAATTGGCCACTAAATTGGGAGAAAAAAGGGAAAAATCAGAAATGAAAAAAAAAAAATAATAAAGATATTGAGACCACCCCAGAACTTAGTTGCCTTTGCTTATTGAGTCACCATGAATGAAATAGACGGTTGCCCATGATTTTGAAGTAGACATGCAATAATCGTAGCTGAATTATCAAGCAAAACACTCAAATGTAAAAAGGCTTGATGATAAGATATGATTAGTCTGCCGGTGAAAATTATGTATTTTCACAAAATCATGTTTTTATGCCACACTTTAACAAATCACCTCAACCAGTGAGCAATTTTTTTTTTAAATTAGACAAGCCATTGATTATTAGGTCTATAAAGCGGTGAAATCTTGAGGTGGTTAGTATCAAATGGAAAGAGCAGATTCCACTATATTAATTCCTCTTGTGGCACGGTGGCCCAGTGGTTAGTGCTGTTGCCTCACAGCAGGAAGGTCCTTGGTTCGAACTCTGGGGTTGTCCAACCTTGGGGGTCATCCCAGGTCCTTTCTGTGTGACATTTGCATGTTCTCCCCATGTTTGCGGTGGGTTTTCTCCAGGTGCTCGCCGGTGTTACAGGCGTCATTAGTCTTTATTTATTTATTTACCCCCCCCCCCTTTTTCTTCCCAATTGTACCTGGCCTATTACCCCACTCTTCCGAGCCGTCCTGGTCGCTGTGCCACCCCCTCTGCCGATCCGGGGTGAGCTGCATACTACCACATGCCTCCTCCGATACATGCGGAGTCGCCAGCCGCTTCTTTTCACCTGACAGTGAGGAGTTTCGCCAGGAAGACGTAGCGCGTGGGAGGATCACGTTATTCCCCTCCAGTTCCCCCTCCCCCCCGAACAGGCCCCCCCGAACAGGCGCCCCCAACTTATCAGAGGAGGCGCTAGTGCAGCGACCAGGACACATACCCACATCCATTTTCCCTTTCGCAGACACAGCCAATTGTCTGTAGAGACGCCCGACCAAGCCAAAGGTAACACGGGGATTCGAACCGGCGATCCTCGTGTCGATAGGCAACGAAGTAGACCGCTACGCCACCCGGACGCGCCGACGTTATTCTTCATGAACGTCATTTGCTTGCTAATAGTTCCCAGCTTAGCATTTAGATGTTCACCTATATCACCACAACCGCTGAGACAACACTTTCAGACCCGAGAAGAGGACGATAAAGAAGCTGCGTTAGGTAGAAAGAATCAAAGAGAACGAGCGAATAGGTAGGATGAAGTGTAAATGAGCGTTAGAATGGGGCTGGGAACAGCACAGAGAGAGAAAGACAGGAAGACTGAATGTGAGCGTTGATTGAGACATCCACAGAGAAGGATGGCTGGTGGAGCAGGCCGGCGGTGGGGTCCCTGTGTTGTAATAAACAGCAACCCAGATCGACCTTTTCCCCACAGCTAAACCAACCACGCCGTCCACTATGTGCACAAGCTCACTAATGTGAAGGGCTCTGTGTACTTGCACGAACATCCCAGGTGTTTTTCTATTTGTGTCTGTCTGCGCTGCGTGGAGCAGCTGGTTGGCCAAGGTGGGGAAACAACGCTATTTGTCAACCAGCTATCCTATCAGTCATTTCGCGCCCCCCCCCCCCCCCCCCCCGCGACCCACAATGTGACCTGGCACCTGAAAGGGGTGAGAAAAAAGGTAGATTTGGAACTGGATGTTGCCCACGCTTAATCCACATGGACAGTTGTTTACACATTGGGCCATGGGTCAATATAATGATGAAAAGCAAGCACCCGGAGCAATGCAATGTCCTTCATGCGGAAAAGAACATCAATACTGATTTAACTTTTCGTTAAAATGCCTTTTGTCTGTCTCTTAGTGGAGGATGAAGTGCTGTCCCTGCGATTCCAGGAACCCATCTAGTTTTTTAGCCCATACCGTCCAAAATGTCTTGGCTACTGCTGGTCCAGACAAGTGGTGGCAAACCAAGAAAGGTGAGTTTGTGTGTGTGTGTGTGTGTGTGTGTGTGTGTGTGTGTGTGTGTGTGTGTGTGTGTGTGTGTGTGTGTGTGTGTGTGTGTGTGTGTGTGTGTGTGTGTTATTACGTTTTAAGTCTAGCCATTTATAGCAGGTTAATGTGTGTTTTGGTTGTTGAAAGAATGGTTATTATTATTATTGCTGTCTGTCCTCCAGATGTTAACGCAGTCACGCTTCAGCTGGACCTCCACAGTCTTTTCCAGCTCGACAACCTGTTCCTGAACTTTAAGGTGCGAGTTCCTCTGTTATCCTGTCTGGATCTTTTAGTAAACCGCTTTAATCTACTTTGTCAGGAGTGCCCCTGATTTTTCAACAAACTCGGGTCACTTCTTGTTCTGAACCCCCTTTGGCTGAATTTGATGCTAGTTTGTGTTGCCGCCGCAGGGTCCTCGTCCTGACGCTTTCGTTATAGAGAGAACGCTGGATAATGGCAAGACATGGCAACCTGCGCTTTACATGGCTTCTGACTGCCGCTCCGCCTTCCCTGAGGTCAGCACTACAGTACCACGCGCCATGGACCAGACCTATTGCTACAGTCTGCCCCCTACTGGACCCAACCCATACAGAGACCACATGGTGAGAACATTATATTTGTCACCTGGACTGAGCTCTCCTCGGTCCTTAATGTCCTTCCATCATGTACACTGAACAGATAAATGATGGAAAATAGCAAAATTAGAAAAGAGCTTTGAATGTGTTACCTGTTAATCACCACCATATACACAACGATAACACACACCCACAATTCCTTAATTCCTGTCTTGTGTCTTTGTCCCTTTCCCTCCTTCAGATCCAGTTCAGCCCACTGCAACAGTACATGTATATCCCCCTATCCACTGGGCAGAAAATTGAAAGTGAGCCCCTTATTTATTTTTTGGTCTCGCAGATTGCTAATGTCATTCACTGATGTGTTATGGAACTAATGGGAGGCTGTTGCCCACTGGCTTTCTTGTCCCCAGAGACGTCAGGGTTGACGGGGTTGCGGGTAAGGCTGACTGATCTGGGTGAAGTGCCACACTATCCAGGCCGTTCCCTCACCAAGTTTTATGCCCTGAAGGAGATGAGGGTGATAGGCACCTGCATGTGCCACGGACACGCCAACCGGTGCCTTCCAGATGCCTCCAGCATGCAGGTGTGTATGAGCAGAGTTGTGGGTTGTGCGTGCGTGTATAAAAAATAGTAAAGGCATACAAAAATAAAAGATGAATACATTTGATTTCTTTGGGTAGTGTTGAAATGGCACGGCGGCCCAGTGGTTAGCGCTGCCGCCGTATAGGAAGAAGGTCCTGGGTTCGAACCCCAGGTTTGTCCAGCCTTGGGGGTCATCACAGGTTGTCCTCTGTGTGGAGTTCGCATGTTCTCCCCGTGTCTGTGGTGGGTTTTCCCCGGGTACCCCGGTTTCCCCCACCGTCAAAAAGACATGCATGTTAGGGGTTAATACCCCTGTCTGTGCCCCTGACCGAGGCATGGCAAGGCGAACTGGAGTTGGTCCCCGGGCGCTGCATGGCAGCAGCCCACTGCTCCTAGCTACACAGCTAGGATGGGTTAGATGCAGAGCATAATTTTCCCAAGGGGATTAATAAACTATATCAAAATTTAAAAAAAAAAAACGTTCATATTTTTTTCATCAAAGTCCTGCTCCATTTTTTTCTGTTATTTCCAATTTTAATTTTCTCTGTTATGTACACTCTGACCTTGTACCTGTCCTCTCCGCTGGCTACTTGGAAACTAAGCATCCATCTTTTGCACGTTTCTGTACATGTGTTTAATGTGTGTGTCCTTGTAGGTGGGCGCTCGGTGCGAGTGCCAGCATAACACAGCTGGTGTGAATTGCGAGCGCTGCGCTGATCTCTACAACGACTTGCCCTGGAGGCCTGCCGAGGAAGGCTACACTCACACCTGCAAACGTGAGCATCGTGTATTCAGAGACATGTATTCATGACTTTCTCTATATGCTGTTGTAATGAGGCAAAACGTTACCAGCTGGTTTCACTAACCAGTCATTCCCTATCTGGTTAAATGTTTGCTGGTCCGTGTTACCTCCGGCTTGGTCGGGCGTCCCTACAGACACAATTGGCCGTGTCTGCGGGTGGGAAGCCGGATGTGGGTGCGTGTCCTGGTCGCTGCACTAGCGCCATCTCTGGTCGGTCGGGGCGCCTGTTCGGGAGGGAAGGGGAACTGGGGTGAATAGCGTGATCCTCCCACGCGCTACGTCCCCCCGGTGAAACTCCTCACTGTCAGGTGAAAAGGAGCGGCTGGCGACTGCACATGTATCGGAGGAGGCATGTGGTAGTCTGCAGCCCTCCCTGGATCGGCAGAGGGGGTGGAGCAGAGACTACCGGAACGGCTCAGAAATGTGGGGTAATTGGCCAAGTACAATTGGGAGAAAAAAGAAAAAAAACAACTAAGGGGTGCTGTATTTTCGGTGACTTGCAGATGGTCAACTGATTTTTTTTGGGAGGCTACTGAAATGCTTATTGTAGTACTGTAGTGTGCCTGAGAAGAAGGCAAGTGCATGTTGTTATGATTTAATATTCTGCAGTTTCCCTGTGTGTATCTGAGTGTATATCTGTGCCATCCATCCCCCTTTAGGCTGCGAGTGCAACAACCATGCCCAGCGTTGTCGTTTCGACCAGGCTGTGTACGAGGCAAGTGGACGGAGGAGTGGAGGTGTGTGTGAGGGCTGTATGCACCACACCACTGGGCCCAAGTGTGACCAATGCGCCCCCGGCTACCAGCCAAACCCCCGCAGTAGAATGGATCATCCTGACGCCTGCATACGTAAGTCATCCACCGTTGAAAACGTCTGTGAAAGTGTAATACGAGCTCTTTGCACATAGGGGCAGGAATACTACACATTACCACTGTCTCTCAGTTTCCCTTGAAGATCTGAAACGTCTTCAAATGATGCTTAAGCTACCGAGTTCATTCACTTGTACACATAAGAGAAATGGGGAGGAGAAATATACACAGAATGTAAATTTGGAAATCAGCCTTTTTCCCCCCCAGCATGTGTGGGATAATGTTGTACCTCCTCACAATTTAAACTGGGTCACGTGTTCATTGTTCTGCTCTTGTCAGGCTGTGTTTGCAGTGCTGAAGGGTCAGCGAATGGGGGCCAGTGTGACGACAGCACGGGGGTGTGTCAGTGCAAGGCCAATGTGGAGGGACCACGCTGCGACCGCTGCAAGAGGGGCTACTATGGCCTGAGCGCCTCCAACTCTCTCGGATGCACCAGTGAGTGACAAATTTGCATACTACTGTTAAAAAGATGAGCACACTAAACACGCTAAGGCAATTAGGTTGATATTAATGCAATGCTCCGGTAAGCAGTAGACCTCCAAAGTGTTGTCGTCATCTCAGATTACATCCAGATCCAAAATGCATAGGATTTTTTGGAACCTGTTCACCAGTCCTTCTGCTTGTAAAATAAATCAGAATCAGGTTTATCGGCCATGTAGGTTTGCACAAACATGGAATTTGACTCCGGTTTCGTGGCTGTCTATGTACTTAACATAGAATAACAACACTACAACACACAACACAACAATCTTCAGATATATTCACAAGGATTGACTATTTAAAGGTGAAATAAGAGGTGATAAAGTGCAATGGTGCAGAGAATATATCGGAAATGCTGAAATAGATGTCAGCAGGTTACTGACATACATGCCTGAGGTGGATGAACACAACAGAGTACCAGTATACGTACAATGTACAGTACAGTATTTACAGAATAGTTGGATTTATTTGACAGTGTTAAGCGTTCATTTGAATGACAGCCTGCAGAAAGAAACTGTTTTTTATATCTGCTTGTTTTGGGGCACAGTGCTCTGTAGCGCCTACCAGAGGGGAGGAGTTGGAACAGGTTGTGTGACCAGGGTTTGATGGGTCTGCAGTGATGTTGTCTGACCATTTCCTGAGTCTGGGGGTGTATAAGTCCTGAATGGAGGGCAGGTTGACAACAGTGATTGTCTCTGCAGACCTAACTGTCTGTTGTCATCTGTCAAGGTTATTACACATTTTGACATGTTAGCGATCTTTGAAGAGTTATTTTGCTAACAGCCGTGGTGCAGACGTTACATCACCGGACTTTTGTGAGGATTCATTAGTAGTGTCACGTGTGTGCCCACCGGTAGATGTAAGGAGCAAATACAGCTCATGCTAAGCTAGCATACAGCTCATGCTAAGCTGAATACAGCTCATGCTAAGCTAGCATTTCTTAATGCGGCTTCAAAAACAATCAAAATTCCCTTCAGCCAATCTAGAAGTTCATAACACAGCAAACCTCAAAAGTGAAAAGAGTCAGTATTAGCACTGAACATAGTTAAAGGCATATATCATATGTCCTATAGGCATTTTTACATGGGTTGAAACAGGGATGGATCCAGAATCCCTTATTTTAGCATGAAATTTACATCACACTTTAGAGGTCTAGACGAGTGCTCTGTGTGTGCATGTACACATTCATTTGGATGTCAGTGTGTCCATGTTGCTGTATGAGCATGCATTTTTGTTTGCTTGTTTATTTCTTGCAAATAGTGCCCCTCTCTAATTCTCACCCCTACCCTTCGTCTTCAGAGTGCCCATGCTCTTCAGATGGCTCTAGGTCAAATGAATGTCACCCAGAGACTGGTCAGTGTCCCTGCCGCGCCCACTTCCACGGCCTGACCTGCGAACTCTGTTCGAAGGGTTACTGGAAGCCTGCTCTGGGAAATGGCTGTGAACCGTGCGGCTGTGACCCGACTAAATCCAGCAGTGATACCTGTGATCAGGTAAGACCAATCTTTCGTCAGTCCAGGCAAATCAGTTCATAACCAAGATTTCAAATAAGAAATGTCTATGCTTTTTTTTTTCCACCCGCCCATCTGGTTGTAAACTTCAGCAGACAGCACAAGAAACCATTTAATATTCCCATAACTGAGAATATAAATAAACGGTCTCATATTAATCAGAGCCTTATTTAATTTTAGAAATCTCATTGTAAAATATGTGAATGCGGATTCAAGAATGCTGTCACAATATGGACAAAAATCCACTGAAACACTGTTTGTCTTCACTGGTGATGAAAATAAATAAAATCTTCTTTGTGCCTCCTCTCCACAGTGGACAGGTCAGTGTCAGTGTAGACCTGGCTTCGGAGGACGCACCTGCTCCGAGTGCCCTGACAACGCATATGGAGATCCTCTCATAGGCTGTCGACGTAAGACACCTCTGTTTTTCATTCAGTCTCACTGATTTCTGTCCATCCTCAAATGAACACGGACACACACTGTCACTGATGTGAAGCGTAGCTGTTGTGTGACTGTGTTGTGAACAGAACGCTACGTTATCACTCTCTTAAGTTTGTAATTGAAAGTAGGTCTAGCATTGAGTTCACATTTTCATTTGAATGGCTAAAGTACATATTATCTATATCATATCCTTTGCACCGGTTCAACGCAGCTTAAGTTAGCTCGTCTGAACCATGTTTTTAGCTAACCAGCAGCCCAGAAAAACAAGATGGCAGATCAGACACACTTAAAAACTTTTTTTAAAGTTTGTCAAAGCAGGTTGAAAGTGACAGAGCACGCCTTACGTGCATCTCTGCCGATCCTACATTGAATGAAACCGCATGGGGCCAATACCAAGTGATACAATATGATATGTTTAGCTAATTTTCTTACTAGTGATGATTAAAATGTTAATCAAAAATAAAAGCAACATTTTAACACCTTAAAATGGCATATTTGACAATGTGCACCCGCTCACAAACGTTTCAAGAGGGGTCACAAAAAGATTCGATGCGCATGTCACATATAAGTGTCGAAATGTTGGTTTGTAAGTGAACAAATCAGAGTCCAAGTTCATGAGGTGCCGCACATTTAAAAACTACAACTACATTAAGGTATGGAAGACTTAGTGAATTAACAGTGCATCTAATAGATTTGTTTTTGTTTTGCCCACCCCTTCTCTCTCTCTCTCTCTCTCTCTCTCTCTCTCTCTCTCTCTCTCTCTCTCTCTCTCTCTCTCTCTCTCTCTCTCTCTCTCTCTCTCTCACTCTCTCAATCTATCATTGCTCTCTTTTTTTTCCATCTTCCCCTGCCTGGCCGCACAGCGTGTCAGTGTTCGTTTGGTGGGACCCTTCCAGAGGGCTGTGACAAGAGGACAGGGGCCTGTCTATGTCGGCTGGGCGTCACCGGGCCCCGCTGTGACACCTGCAGCCGAGGCCACTGCGACTCCTTCCCCACCTGCGAGAGCTGTCCCTCCTGCTTCTTTACCCTGGACGACCAGCTCCGCAACCTTACACGGGGTCTGGAGAGACTTTCCCCTAGCTTCCCCTCTCCTCCGGTGGACCCAAGCGGTTCTGGAAACTTTGGCCCCCGTATCCGGGCCCTGGAGTCCAGACTGAACCAGATACGACGCTCCATCTCTCTTTCTCCCAACTCCGTCAGGCAGCTCAACGAAGCGCTGTCGCAGCTGAGTCGGCTCAGGTGACACAGGACACGGGCTCTCAGACAAGAAACAGCATTGTGTTGTTGTCTGTTAAACACTGCTTAACTTCTGTTTTTACTCATCCAGGGACCAGATACACCAGGTAAATGGTGAACTTGCACCTCTCGAATTAGTGCCCGGTCTGAATTCACAGCTGAACAGGATCCAGACTCTGTTGGATGGACTGAGTGTGGAGTACAACGCCAAGAAAGACGCCCTGACCAACTCCATTAGCACCAACAACGCAGGTAAGACACAAAACATGTAGGACACATGACACTGTTTTTACCATAGTCGGAGATTAGTAGCAAACAAACAAAACATATTATAGAGCAGTACATCAGCATTTCTGTGAGAAGAATTAGGTTAATGTTGTTAATGTTTTATTTATTTTATTGGCATCCATTAAAGCAATCAAAATATTAGGAAGGAAAACATGTGCAAGGGAGGAGGGGAGCCCACAGTACACATTCAAAGTCCTCCTCTATGGCCGACAAATAATTACAGAACAAATATCAAATAAAGATCGATACATAATCAATAATAACACAAAAAGAAAGCAAACAAAATAAAAAAAGCAGAATAAAGAACACTATATATATATACACTACCGTTCAAAAGTTTGGGATCACCCAAACAATTTCGTGTTTTCCATGAAAAGTCACACTTATTCACCACCATATGTTGTGAAATGAATAGAAAATAGAGTCAAGACATTGACAAGGTTAGAAATAATGATTTGTATTTGAAATAAGATTTTTTTTACATCAAACTTTGCTTTCGTCAAAGAATCCTCCATTTGCAGCAATTACAGCATTGCAGACCTTTGGCATTCTAGCTGTTAATTTGTTGAGGTAATCTGGAGAAATTGCACCCCACGCTTCCAGAAGCAGCTCCCACAAGTTGGATTGGTTGGATGGGCACTTCTTTGAGCAGATTGAGTTTCTGGAGCATCACATTTGTGGGGTCAATTAAACGCTCAAAATGGCCAGAAAAAGAGAACTTCATCTGAAACTCGACAGTCTATTCTTGTTCTTAGAAATGAAGGCTATTCCATGCGAGAAATTGCTAAGAAATTGAAGATTTCCTACACCGGTGTGTACTACTCCCTTCAGAGGACAGCACAAACAGGCTCTAACAGGTACTATTTAATGAAGATGCCAGTTGGGGACCTGTGAGGCGTCTGTTTCTCAAACTAGAGACTCTAATGTACTTATCTTCTTGCTCAGTTGTGCAACGCGGCCTCCCACTTCTTTTTCTACTCTGGTTAGAGCCTGTTTGTGCTGTCCTCTGAAGGGAGTAGTACACACCGGTGTAGGAAATCTTCAATTTCTTAGCAATTTCTCGCATGGAATAGCCTTCATTTCTAAGAACAAGAATAGACTGTCGAGTTTCAGATGAAAGTTCTCTTTTTCTGGCCATTTTGAGCGTTTAATTGACCCCACAAATGTGATGCTCCAGAAACTCAATCTGCTCAAAGAAGTGCCCATCCAACCAATCCAACTTGTGGGAGCTGCTTCTGGAAGCGTGGGGTGCAATTTCTCCAGATTACCTCAACAAATTAACAGCTAGAATGCCAAAGGTCTGCAATGCTGTAATTGCTGCAAATGGAGGATTCTTTGACGAAAGCAAAGTTTGATGTAAAAAAAATCTTATTTCAAATACAAATCATTATTTCTAACCTTGTCAATGTCTTGACTCTATTTTCTATTCATTTCACAACATATGGTGGTGAATAAGTGTGACTTTTCATGGAAAACACGAAATTGTTTGGGTGATCCCAAACTTTTGAACGGTAGTGTATATATATATAGAGAGAGAGAGAGAGAGAGAGAGAGAGAGAGAGAGAGAGAGAGAGAGAGAGAGAGAGAGAGAGAGAGAGAGAGAGAGAGAGAGAGAGAGAGAGAGAGAGAGAGAGAGAGCATGTGATATCTTGTTATGATTGACAGGTAAAAGACCTAAACCTGTATTTAAAACTGAGTGAGATGTGGCTGATTGAAAGTTGGTCCTATATTTATTCCTTAGCTCAGCGGTCAGGAACCTATGGCTCGCGAGCCATATATGGCTCTTCCGGTGACGGCATATGGCTCCCAGACAATTTTGAGTTGAAAAAAAAAATCAGTTTGGAACTGATTTTTTAATATTTGTGATATTTCTTAATAATACTGTGTCATTTTAAAGTAAACAGAAATTAGTTTTGAAGATAAATTTCACGGGTCACGGGTCACCCGTGGATCGGGTCGGGAACCAATGGCTCGCGAGCATGTCCGGGTCATTGTAAAGGTGAAGAAATCAATTTTATCAGATAGCCAACTAGTTTATCCGCTTCAACCCTTGTAACGGAAAAGATGGCGAAAAGAAAAAAACACGGTGGTTACCGTGCATTCCAGGCTGCGTGCACAGAGGAATTTGCATTTGTGGAGAGAGCAGGATCTGCGGTATGTCTAATATGCAATGATAAAATTGCATCGATGAAACGGTCAAATATAAAGCGGCACTTCGATACGCACCATGCAGCACCAGAAGTCGCATTAAAAGTAAGACATATTTAATTTATTATACGTTAAAATACTATATGGCTCTCAATGAAATATATTTAGAAATATTTGGCTTTTATGGCTCTCCCAGTCAAAAAGGTTCCTGACCCCTGCCTTAGCTGGTGCTCCTCTGTACCAAACTTAAACTGACATTTAGCAGAATGATGACTCATACCATTGCTGCTTTGTTAGCGTGTCGTTCGTTTGTTAGTGTGTTGTTCTACGACAGACTGTGTAACCAGATAAATGCAGAGCACGGTTTTCTTTCTTGCTCAGGAGCATTCTCCGCTATCAAGAATGCCTACGATGAGTCTACGAATGCCGCCAAGAGTGTGGAGGCCAGCGGTAAGACGGTTGACCAGTCTGCGGCCACCAGGGACGACACGGTGGATCTTCACAACCAGGTCCAGATGGCCAACACCAGAGATCTAGAGAAACTGAACGAGAATTTGGCCTCCAGACCTGACCTCACCCCCACTGCTAAACAGGTACATGATCTCGTCTCAGCTGCACCAAGCATAAAGTCAACAGCATTAACTCATCAAGTTGTTTTGACACCACAGGGAAAATGGGTCGTGCATTGCCCCCTAAAATGTACGTTGTTGTCGATATTGAAACAACTCTGAAACACGATGCAGGTTGCACAACATCCAGGGCACAGACAGGAATGGTATTTCTTACCACTTCAGTCACCTCATGCATTTGTTTATATCTCGAACCCACATGTGACCTTTCTTTTTTTGTGACCAGTTTTGTTTTTTTTTTCCTCATACATACAGGGAGCAGGTACAAATAGCAACATTGTAATCCATTATTTTTCACCAGAAGAAAGGAGGGAAATGGAGAATAAATCGAGATGTACTATGAGGATATGCCCATGTACATATACACACGCAGTAAATACGCATACATGCGTCTCACGTGACCTTTCTGTGACCTTTGTATGCAGGCGTGCGGCAGTGTTCGCTCGGCCCCTTGCACGCCTCTCAACTGCGAGGGCGGCGAGCTGTGTCCAGCTGAGGGAGCGCCACCCTGTGGTCGCGGTGAGAACTGCGTGGGAGCCCTGCCGCTGGGGAAGCGGGCGGTGGGCGACGCCGAGGATGTGAAGACTAAAGTGGAAAGGCTCAATGAGAAGATCACACGGGCTGCTGAGCAGGTACACTTCAGCAAAACGGAGCCAACACATTTCTACAGTTATCAACTCTGACAGAGTTGCTAGGATATCTTGACCCTTCAACAGATAATATGACCATACAATTAATACTGTCTCATACATAGTACTACCTATACATTTTACTTATACTTTTGCTAAAGACAAAATGAAGAATCAGTCCTATCTATCTATCTATCTATCTATCTATCTATCTATCTATCTATCTATCTATCTATCTATTGTTCTGCCTATATATCTATACATCCATCCAGCCATCTGTCTATCAATATATTTAATTTTCATGGGAAGTCATTTAATACATTTGTTGATTTATCATGTTATTTTTGAATGTTGTTTAAAGGAGTTTCATGATTATCTCCCCCCCACTCAGCTCCAAGAAACTCAAGAAACAACCAACCAGGTGAGGCGGTCTGCAGAGAAGCTGTCCAATGAAATGAGGCAAGCAAGAAATGATCTTGAAGCGGATTTAAAAGAGACGCGTGATGTTGTCAAAGAGCTGAAAGACTTCCTATCGGGTAAGTGGGCCCTTTGGGTGACGTACATAGATGCATAGATTTCTACGAGGAAAAACTCATGGAAGGATGCACGCATTCACATATGGCTGTTTGCCCAGTGTATGCATTGTTGTTAGGTTGGAACTTACTTATGATGTATATCCCAAGGTGATAGATAAACGGAAATGTCCTTCTGGATAACATTTGCCACAGTGTAGATACCAAACCCATAACAGTCTGATCTTAAGATGAGGCATTAACCTGCAAAGATTCAACATTTCATCTCTCTATGCCTGCCTCTCCTCTCTTTCCCTTTCTCCAGATCCATCATCCAACCTCACTCACATTAAGGAGGTGAGCGATTGGGTCTTGAATGCCAAACTTCCCGTTACTCTGGCCGCCCTGAAGAGGAAGCTGGTAGAGCTGAAAGACCTTGCTGCCGGCCTCCCGGACAGCAGAGCGGTGCTACAACAGGCTGAGCCACAGTTGGACACAGCCAGGAAACTGCTAAAGGAAGCCCAGGATGCCAGGTACCCAGCTAGAGATCTGCTGACAAGCATCCCAGCACTTGGCCCATCTTCCATTTGTTATTGTTAATGAGTGGTGAAAATGAATCTTGATGGAAAAATGCTTTCACTAAACCCTTTCCACACTGTTTTGTGAAGCCTCAGGGATTTTTTATTTCAAAGCAAAGCTAGTAAAAAAAATAAAATAAAAAAAAAACCGGCTTCCATTCATAATGACTGTGGTGGTTCTCTAAGAAAGCATCAGGATGGAGTCATATGACCAAAACAACAACAACAAATTATATTCCTATATGCCCGATTTGGTCATTTGATATATGTTTAAACTGGGCTGACATAATTGAATGGTGAACCACTTCAGGCAGGATGTGGCCATTACAAATCTGCGCATGAAACCATGGATCCCTCCGCAGTGGCATTTATAAAGTGACCAAATGCAGGAACAAATAAAACTGCATATTTTTATCTGGTCAGTGGAATTTTGATGAACTTTAGTGTCCACTCTCTAAATGCTCGAAGTCCAAGATATTTTTTTTTCGCATTTCCAAGTTTAGTTGAGAGGTGAATTTTGGCAGGTGTTGATGGGCAGTGTCTTGTAACTCCAGATGCCTGAAACTAATATCCTACAATGTGTTATGACGACCAGGGGATTTTTGGCACCTTGGAATTTTGAAAGACTTGTCCTTTTACATTCTCGTTATGATGAACCTGAATGCCTTTACTTGGCTTTACGGCGATGCTGTTGCAACACTGGTTTATGGTTTTTATTCTCACTGTGCAGGGATGCAGCGCTTGGAGTCAAGGCTGACGTTGACGGGTTGCTAGAGGGCTTCAACTCGGTTGAGGGCTCCCTCTCTGGCTTTGAGGAAAAAGTGCAGGACAGCATGGACACCATAGACGACCTCAATGACATCCTCACCAAGGTGGGAAAAACACCGAGAAGAGACTAGAGAGATTTGAGAAGGGATAGAAGTGCTGATGGGAGAATGTGTATAAATACAAGGCCACCACATATTTCAGTCCCTCCCCGGGGTTGAAGTAAGCTCTACAGGACCATTAGCACAAAAAATCGGGCATAATACTTCTTCCACCAGGCGGCCATACTGATAGATACCTGTGAAGCCATGCATTATGTACAATACAATACTGCTGGCATCCAGCACCCGCGCTATAACCCCTTAACCTTTTTCTTTATACACTTGAACATTACACTTGTTTACAATGTGCAATTTTCATACAGATGTATTTATTCTTCCCCTTTATTTAATCTATGCAATCTTTTTTCTCATGTTTTTTGCAATTTTTTTTTTGTGTACATTTTGAGAAACATGCCAAACCAAATTCCTTTCAATGTCTGCACATACAGGGTATAAAGGTGTCTGATTCTGAATGCACCGGGTGCAGGTTATAGTTGTGCTAACAAGGACTAAAGCTTCCTTAGCTCAGGGTAAAACTGCTGAGTAGGACATGACCAAGGACAATATTTCTATCAGAGGCGTGAACTTAACAGACCTGTCCTATTCTGTTAACTTAGCTGCTGCTTTAACTGTTAATATCACTTGCCTGCTATTTTGATTGTTATTATCAATCTTATTCAGGATCTGATTGTAATATTTCTATTTTCCTTCCCCTCTTTAACTCTCCAACAACTCGTTGCTGCCTCTTTCCTTCCCTCTGTCCTTCAGACCAAGGCTCAGTTAACCCCAGCAGAGACCATTCTTGGGAGCATAGGGACATTGACCAAAGGAATGAAGCCCCAGCTGGCTCACATCAAAGACCTGTTGCTCACCGGGGGCCAGTTTGCCCAAAATGCCGATGAAGACTCAACAAGAGCCAAAGAGGAAGCAGACGCTGCAGCTAAGGTAGGAAAGACCTGCTAGTGCCATGTGTCTGTGTCTGTCTGTCCCTGTACACGAGACCATGGTCATTGTAAGAATATAGGATTCTTCTGTGCCTATGCCTTGTGCATGTGTGCAGTATCCTTCCATCACCTTGTCAGGTTTTGGGGTGTGTAGTTTTAATTACAACTGACTTGTGTGTTTGGATTTGTTTGCTTGTGTGTGTGTGTGTGTGTGTGTGTGTGTGTGTGTGTGTGTGTGTGTGTGTGTGTAGGATCTGTTGGCTCTAGAGAAGCAGCTGAACCGTCTGAAAGCTGCAGATGCCAACAGTGGACGTGGTGATGGGGCGGGTTCAGCCGGGGAGCGTCTCAAGAGGCTCCAAGAGGAGGCAGGCTCTCTAGCCCAAGACACTGGAGACATGATGAAGGCTCTTGCAGGTAACATAGCACGGGAACACCACCAGACTCTCAGGTTCAAGATAGGAGACTTGTGGATGTATTCCAGAAGTCAGTTAAGCAAACATCTCTAAGGCTATGTGTAGACTGCAAGCAAATCTGATTTTTCTCTCTCAAATCCAATCTGTAAGACTGACCGCCCACATTGTTATTTGCAGTTGATCAGGTTAGTTTTATGTGTATCATTAACCAACATTAGTTGCTGAAGTAAAGACATAGCGATGTCTAGTTATGATGCAGAACTCTGTTGTGTCAGAGATGGTGGAGGTTGATATATGCAGCCATGTGTTGTGCTACAGTCTTGGCTGGCATATGTGCACACGGAGAGGTGTGGCCAACATTGCTTGTCTTAATGCAAGTGACATAAAGGATAGTTTGAAATCCAATCTGAGTGGCCCGATTGAGACACATATCTAGAAATTCGAATCTCATTACAAGCCACCTATGAATCTGGATTGCAAAAATCTGTTCCCATGCGTTTTTTTGTTGTCCAGACTTGCTTTTTTTGGGGGGGGGGGGCCTTTTCTCCCTAATTTTATCCGGCCAATTACCCCAGTCTTCCGAGCCATCCCAGTCACTGCTCCATCCCCTCTGCCGATCCGGGGAGGGCTGCAGACTACCACATGCCTCCTCCGATACATGTGGAGTCGCCAGCCGCTTCTTTTCACCTGACAGTGAGGAGTTTCACCAGGAAGCTGTAGCGCGTGGGAGGATCATGCTATCCCCCTCCCCCCCAGTTCCCCCTCCCCCCCGAACAGGCGCCCCGACCGACCAGAGGAGGCGCTAGTGCAGTGACCAGGGCGCATACCTACATCTGGCTTCCCACCCGCAGACACGGCCAATTGTGTCAGTAGGGACGCCCGACCGAACTGGAGGTAACACAGGGATTCGAACCAGCGATCCCCATGTTGGTAGTCAACGGAATAGACTCCTACACTACCCAGATTGATATACGAAAAATCAGATTTGAGATGCCAGTAGGAACATAGCCAAAAAAATCCTTTCATAGTTTTCAGCCTATTATACTTCGTGGGTGTTAAAGGATCAGTTAATTGCATGGCACTTGTTAAATCATTTTCCTCTGTGAGACTAAATCCTCCCCCCGCTCCCTTATTCATCTCACTCCAGGTAAAGCTGATTCCTTGCGAGGGCTGCAGGACGAGGTCCTTAAGAAGTCAACAAAGCTTCATGGGCTCGAGGGCAAACTCCAAGAACTACTAAAAAACCTCCGCACCAAGGCCCGTGTCCTTTCCATGTGCCAGGGATGAGACTGTAAACAACTCGGCAGAGTGGTCTTTCCAGCTGCGACCACTCAGTTGTGCCGCATGTTGGCCATTTTTACTGTGCGGGCCATCAAGGGTTCTGAATGAAAGTGAACAATAGCTCTCAGCGTTTGATAATGTTATTGAGGAAACATTAGCTTTTATCTGTCATTTTGCAGTTATCTTTGTTATTGGAACAAGGAGAAATGTTAACTTATACATTTTCTGTTATGTATTGTTTTTTATAAGAATCTCTTATGAGGTTTAAATAAAAAAAAAAAAATTCTTACCTTGTGTCATCACACCTATGTAAGAATAGATGGGATGTGCCCAGTCAACAAAAATGAATGGGAAGCCATGCCCATTCAACCGATATTGGTGGGAAACCATGCAACAGAAATTAACGGGAATTGAGGGATTTTAATATTTATTAAGAAAGAAAACAGAAAAATGTATATGCATAATGTTACAACATCTGTAACATGACAACAACCATATGGTTTCATTACCAATGCTCACCATGTCTTTACAGCAGCCCACGGCATAAAAGTGGCACATGTTAATTAATATCCAACCCTTGCTTAAACTGACCATATGAAGCCATATGCATACAGCTACCATTACTTGATGTTGGAATGGGTTGTAGTGGTATGGGACCCTTGGGAGGGTAATTTTATATATATATATATGGCATTGCAAAAACAGGTCAACTTCATTCCTTCAGCGATGACATCATTATATTAACTGCTCCAGAGTACATTTCAATCTCATATGAAAAAACAAAACAAAACATTATTGGCTCCTCTCCTACAAACTTTGCATTTTGGCCTGCAACAGTGTCAGAGATAAAAGATGAATACCTGCAAGAGGCAGGTTTTGTCTTTAAGTTTCAGAACAGTTCCCACCCCACAGTGAGTGAAATGAATACAGAATACAAAGAAAAAGAAAGCACAAAAATAAATAGCATGATGACATACTCTCTTGAAACCCGACGCTCTTGTATATTTCAGTATGTATGTTTACATGGAAGCCCAAATCCCTGATTACTGGGAGTAATCAGTTAAAGGCATTTCAACCAAAGGGTTCACGTTATTTGAAATAAGCCAACCCTGGAGTACAATCATTCCTTTGATAATTAATTCATGGTACGTCTTCCAATAAGCCTACTTCCTGTTGTCGCAGAACTACTTCCTGCCATCCTGGCCCTGAACAATTTTGAACCCAAATGAAGAATAGAGGAGACATGAATGCAGAGAGATGAATTAGTAAAATACCAGTATCTCAATATCTCGTTTTTTTCAAGCTTATAGCCAATGAAAACTATCAAGAGAAGTCTTTCCAGTCATGTGTTTCTATTCTTTATTCGTGATAACTGCTGAAAAGGTAATTTACTACTTTCCTGTTTGACTTCTGTGATAGTTCCAAGGCATACCACAAACATAATTGATTACAATGCAGTATGCTCAGTTTTATTAGGGTACACTAACTTAGCTAGCTGTATGGTGTTTCAAGTTTCCCTAAAAACACATTTTTCTGTTTAATATTGTCCAAATAACGTCCTGTTTGCTGCATCTAGTGACCTTTTGCATGCAAAGTTTCCAGAAACATCGTACGCAAACTAACGTGTATAAATCAAAAGACCGCACAAAAGTCTAAGCACTGTAATCACGCTACGCTGACCCCCCGATTTTGACCTTAGCCTAATAATAATATTAATCAAAAACGGCTGTTTATGTGACCATTTCTAAAGTAAGAGTAACACTGTTATGGGCTAATGATTGGGCTATTAGGCTGCATGTAAACACATTAACTGCTATACAAGGTCATGTCATTCAAGTGGAATTTAAAGCCAGCCAAATTCCATACAGTAAGCATTCATTGTGTATTTTTCATACAAAGTTACTGAAAAAGTAAGTCCTTTTTCAATGTTATTCGATATGAACATTTGTCGAGTATTGATAGATAAAATAAACAGTCCTGAATTAAATAACAGAAGCAATAGTGTATAGAATGTACAGCTCAAGAGAGAAAACACTATCTCTTTATGCGTATATTTCCCTTAGTACATATGTGCTGCACTCTAATGCCTCCATGGACAACCTGTCTCGGTCCGTTTTGCTCGTCCCTTTGAGTGGACATCTGCATCTGTTGCTGGTGTGCAAGTTCTTGAACATAAAAGACAAGACCTAAACAAGCTGAGGGCAACAGATGATGAAGGACTCCAATGGTTGCCACGAGCTCAGGAAAAAAACTAGAGAGAGAGAGAAATGGAGCTTATAAATAACAGTGGGGGTGGGGCAATAATTCAACATCATTGTTTATCATCTGGGCAGCACGGTGGCGCAGTGGTTGGCGCGGTCGCCTCACAGCAAGAAGGTCCTGGGTTCAAGCCCAGTGGTAGTCCAACCTTGGGGGATCGTCCCGGGTCGTCCTCTGTGTGGAGTTTGCATGTTCTCCCCATGTCTGTGTGGGTTTCCTCCGGGTGCTCCGGTTTCCTCCCACAGTCCAAAGACATGTAGGTCAGGTGAATCGGCTGTACTAAATTGTCCCTAGGTGTGAGTGTGTGTTTGTGTGTGTGTGTTGGCTCTGTGATGGCCTGGCAGCCTGTCCAGGGTGTCTCCCCGCCTGCTGCCCAATGCCTGCTGGGATAGGCTCCAGCACCCCCGCGACCCTGAGAGCAGGGTAAATGGTTTGGATAACGGATGGATGGATGGATGTTTATCATCTTTCAATGGTATTGTATTGGGAAGAAATTCGGATATTGTCACATCGTGATACACAATTTTGTAGTCTAAATTATTGATTCATTCATCTATTATCCAAACCGCTTATCCTTACTCAGGGTCGTGGGGATGCTGGAGCCTATCCCAGCAGTCATTGGGCGGCAGGCGGGAAGACACCATGGACAGGCCGCCAGGCCATCACAGGGCCCACCCACACACACACCTAGGGACAATTTAGTACGGCCGATTCACCTGACCTACGTGTCTTTGGACTGTGGGAGGAAACCAGAGCCCCCAGAGGAAACCCACACAGACACAGGGAGAACATGCAAACTCCACACAGAGGACAACCCGGGATGACCCCAAGGCTCGAACCCAGGACCTTCTTGCTGTGAAGTGATTAGTCTAAATTAATGATACCAATAAATTCTCACTTAATGAGGTCTGAAATATTTGAGTGCTTTTTGAGAACTAGTTTTGGTTGAATGTTATACTTTACATTATTTTACCAAACAAATGTGATGAATCTCAGCTAGATTTTTAAACATGGTATTTTTGCATAAGTAAGCAGATATCACTATTGATATCATGTAAATCTCACTACGATTGTCGTGATGATAATAATAATATCTTCCATCTCATCCCGTGCTAGTTATAAGTAGGTGCCATAATCATCACGCCAGCCCAGGAAGTGAGTTCAGTTCAGGGAAATACAAAAGTTTTCGAATATCATCATATTTCCGACATCTAAATTTTGGTTAAAAATGTGTGGCTACTTACATGAAATCCCTATTAGGTTAGCCAGTCAATCACATGACAGAACACACGCTTGTCTGGAGCCCCTGGCCTTTCCTGTTCTGGTCTCTATCCATGGAGTCATGGCTGCAGCAAAAAATAAAACACATACACTACCGTTCAAAAGTTTGGGATCACCCAAACAATTTCATGTTTTCCATGAAAAGTCACACTTATTCACCACCATATGCTGTGAAATGAATAGAAAATAGAGTCAAGACATTGACAAGGTTAGAAATAATGATTTTTATTTGAAATAAGATTTTTTTTACATCAAACTTTGCTTTCGTTAAAGAATCCTCCATTTGCAGCAATTACAGCATTGCAGACCTTTGGCATTCTAGCTGTTAATTTGTTGAGGTAATCTGGAGAAATTGCACCCCACGCTTCCAGAAGCAGCTCCCACAAGTTGGATTGGTTGGATGGGCACTTCTTTGAGCAGATTGAGTTTCTGGAGCATCACATTTGTGGGGTCAATTAAACGCTCAAAATGGCCAGAAAAAGAGAACTTTCATCTGAAACTCGACAGTCTATTCTTGTTCTTAGAAATGAAGGCTATTCCATGCGAGAAATTGCTAAGAAATTGAAGATTTCCTACACCGGTGTGTACTACTCCCTTCAGAGGACAGCACAAACAGGCTCTAACAGGTACTATTTAATGAAGATGCCAGTTGGGGACCTGTGAGGCGTCTGTTTCTCAAACTAGAGACTCTAATGTACTTATCTTCTTGCTCAGTTGTGCAACGCGGCCTCCCACTTCTTTTTCTACTCTGGTTAGAGCCTGTTTGTGCTGTCCTCTGAAGGGAGTAGTACACACCGGTGTAGGAAATCTTCAATTTCTTAGCAATTTCTCGCATGGAATAGCCTTCATTTCTAAGAACAAGAATAGACTGTCGAGTTTCAGATGAAAGTTCTCTTTTTCTGGCCATTTTGAGCGTTTAATTGACCCCACAAATGTGATGCTCCAGAAACTCAATCTGCTCAAAGAAGTGCCCATCCAACCAATCCAACTTGTGGGAGCTGCTTCTGGAAGCGTGGGGTGCAATTTCTCCAGATTACCTCAACAAATTAACAGCTAGAATGCCAAAGGTCTGCAATGCTGTAATTGCTGCAAATGGAGGATTCTTTGACGAAAGCAAAGTTTGATGTAAAAAAAATCTTATTTCAAATACAAATCATTATTTCTAACCTTGTCAATGTCTTGACTCTATTTTCTATTCATTTCACAACATATGGTGGTGAATAAGTGTGAC